>NC_059201.1:4745018-4845018 GCF_020615455.1 Coregonus clupeaformis
TCCATATGCACAAAAAGCTTATTTATTTGTTTACATCCATGTTAGTGAGCATTTCTCTTTTGCCAAAGATAATCCATCCACCTGACAGGTGTGGCATTTCAAGAAGCTGATTACACAGCCTTATCATTACAGGTGCACCTTGTGCTGGGGACAATAAAAGGCCACTCAAAAATGTGCAGTTTTGTCACACAACAAAATGCCACAGATTTCTCAAGTTTTGAGGGAGCATGCAATTGGCATGCTGACTGCAGGAATGTCCACCTGAGCTGTTGCCAGAGAAGTGAATGTTCATTTCTCAACCATAAGCCGCATCCACGTTGTTTTCGAGAATTTGGCAGTATAGTCAACCAGCCTCACAACTGCAGACCACGTGTAACCACGCCAGCCCAGGACCTCCAGATCCGGCTTCTTAACCTGCGGGATCATCTGAGAGCATTCACCCAGACAGCTGATGAAATAGACAGCACAACCGAATAATTTCTGTACAAACAGTCAGAAACCGTCTCAGGGAAGCTCATCTGCGTGCTCGTCATCCTCACCAGGGTCTTGACCTGACTGCAGTTCGGCATCATAACCGATCTCAGTGGGAAAATACTCTCCTTCGATGGCTACTGGCATGCTTGAGAAGTGTGCTCTTCACGGATGAATCCCGGTTTCAACTGTACCGGGCAGATGGCAGACAGCATGTATGGCATCGTGTGGGCGAGCGGTTTGCTAATGTCAATGTTGTGAACAGAGTGCCCCATGATGGAGGTGGGGTTATGGTATACTTCCAACCAGGGTTATGGTATGGGCAGGCATAAGCTGCATAAGCTGCCGACAACGAACACAATTGCATTTTATCAATGGCGATTTGAATACACACAGATACCGTGACGAGATCCTGAGGCCCCTTTGTCATGCCATTCATCCACCGCCATCACCTCATGTTTCAGTATGATAATGCATGGCCCCATGTCACAAGGATCTGTACACAATTCCTGGAAGCTGAAAATGTTCCAGTTCTTCCATGACCTGCATACTCAACAGACATGTCACCCTTTGAGCATGTTTGGGATGCTTTGGATCGACGTGTACGACAGCGTGTTCCAGTTCCCGCCAATATCCAGCAACTTCACACAGCCATTGAAGAGGAGTGGGACAACATTCCACAAACAACAGCCTGATCAACTCTATGCGAAGGAGAAATGTGTCGCGCTGCGTGAGGCAAATGGTCGCCACACCAGATACTGACTGGTTTTCTAATCCACACCTCTACCTTTTTTTTTAAAGGTATCTGTGACAAACAGATACATATCTATATTCCCAAGTCATGTGAAATCCATAGATTAGGGACTCATTAATTTTATTTCAATGTACTGATTTCCTTATATGAACTGCAACTCAGTAAAATCTTTGAAATTGTTGCATGTTGCATTTATATTGTTGTTCAGTGTAGATTAAGGCACAAGGGCATAGTTCAGGAGAGGTGTACACTTGACATGGTTGGCATCCCAAATGACACCCTATTCCCTATATAGTGCACTACTTTTGAACAGAGCCCTTGCTAAAGTAAAGCACTTATATGAAGAAAACAAAACGTAGAGTTCTTAAAGTAGAGCTCTTACATGGAACCCTTACCTAACTGTTTGGCACATGAAAAACAACTTCACAGTGTAGCCTAGAAGATTGAATTTAAAATGAGGGCTGGCACCCGTGTACCTTAAGGTTACCTGATGGTTCTATGAGTGAGGTCTCTCACTATGGGTAACGTCCCCTTTTAGGGGCGGAGTCTAGGAAGATCCAATCACACAACGCCTGTCGTAGACAGACAACAGCAACGGCCAATAATGGACCACTCCGTAGTCCGCTCCCGTCTTTACTTCTAAGTACACATTCTTTTTCCTGACACAAAGAGCCCACACTCATATCATAGAACCTATTTCAGTTCTACTTAAATTACTCATTTGATCTCTCGCTATGGGGATATAGCCAACTCCTGTAGTGCTCATATACCCTCCGAAGCCAAGTCTAGACATGTTAAACCCTCAGAAGCCAAGTCTAGACATGTGTGAGTGGGACCAGTTGTGTGTGAGTGGGACCAGTGGACTCAAGACTTAATGAGGAGTGAAGGTCGTCAACCTTCTTTTCAAAGTGGTTGACAAAGTCGTCCGCAGAGAGGGAGGAAGAAGGAGGTGGAGGATTAAGGAGAGAGGAGAAGGTGGAAAATAGTTTCCTAGGGTTAGAGACAGAAGCTTAGAATTTAGAGTGATAGAAAGCGGATACAGTGGAATTGAAGGTAGAGAGGAGGGAGTGAAAGGATGATAGATCCTCCGGAAGTTTTGTTTTCTTCCATTTTCGCTCACTGGCCCACAGCCCGGTTCTGTAAGCTCACAATGAGTCACTCAGCCACAGAGCAGGAGGGGAAGGACGAGCCGGACGGGAGGAAAGATCAACTGCATTTTGTCCAGAAAAATAATATATATCCAGCTGAATGAGCTACTGTTTGGAATGAACGTAAATGCCTCTTTTGTTTCAAGGTCCTTGCCTTGTACACCTGCATAATATAGGCGTATTGCCTGTGATTAGAAGTAGAACAACCTCTAGTAAAGATGAAGTCAAGGCCTGCCTTGTGAGAGGAAGGGGACTGGGAAAGGGTGAGGTCAAAAGAGGCAAGGAGGGGAAATAAAGAGTTGGAAGGAGAATTAATTGAAGGCAGACGTCAGGAGGTTGAAGTCGCCAAGTACGAACAGCGGTGAGCCATCGTCAGGAAATGAGCTTATCAAGGTGTCAAGCTCATTGAGGAACTCTCCAAAGGCACCTGGCGGGCGATAGATGACAATAATGTTATGCTTGAGTGGACAAGTGACAGTGACAGCATGGAATTCAAATGAGGAAATGGACAGGTGAGAGAGGGAGTCTCCACTTAGGAAAGATTTGTAGCCCTGTGCCACCACCGCGACGACCAGATGCTCTCGGACTATTAGAGAAAGCATACTCAGATGACAAAAGAGCAGGTGGAGTAGCAGTGTTCTCTCGGCTGATGCCTGTCTCCGTCAGGGCCAAAAAGTCAAGGGACTGAAGGGCAGCATAGGCTGAGATGAACTCGTCGTTCTTGACCGCAGATCAGCAGTTCCAAACGCTGCCTGAGACCAGGAATTGGGTTGTGCGCGCAGGGTACACTAAATTAGAAGGGTTGCAGCCAAGGGGCGGGGAGCGTCTGTAAAGCCTACAGGGGGAGGAGCCAACAGGAATAGAAAACACACACATTCACTATATAGTATATATATAAAAGTACATGGACACCCCTTCAAATTATTTCACCCACACCGGTTGCTGACAGGTGTAAAAAATTAAGCGCACAGCCATGCAATCTCCATAGCCAAACATTGGCAGTAGAATGGCCTTACTGAAGAGCTCAGTGACTTTCAACGTGTCACCGTCATAGGATGCCAACTTTCCAACAAGTCATTTAGTCAAATTTCTGCCCTGCTAGAGCTGCCCCGGTCAACTGTAAGTGCTGTTATTGTGAAGTGGAAACATCTAGGAGCAACAACGGCTCAGCCGCAAAGTGGTAGGATACACAAGCTCGCTGAAGCGTGTAGTGCATAAAAATCGTCTGTCCTCGGTCGCAACACTCAATACCGAGTTCCAAACTGCCTCTGGAAGCAACGTCAGCACAAGAACTGTTCGTCGGGCGCTTCATGAAATGGGTTTCCATGGCCGAGCAGCTGCACACAAGCTTAAGATCATCATACGCAATGCCAAGCGTCGGCAGAGTGATGTAAAGTTTGCTGCTATTGGACTCTGTAGCAGTGGAAACGCATTCTCCGGAGTGATGAATCACGCTTCACCATCTGGCAGTCCGACGGACAAATCTGGGTCTGCCCAAATGCATAGTGCCAACTGTAAAGTTTGGTGGAGGAGGAATAATGGTCTGGGGGTGTTTTTCATGGTTTGGGCTAGACCCCTTAGTTCCAGTGAAGGGAAATCTTAATGCTACAGCATACAATGACATTCTAGACGATTCTATCCTTCTAACTTTGGGGA
The DNA here is from genome assembly GCF_020615455.1 of Coregonus clupeaformis. Classification (NCBI taxonomy): domain Eukaryota; kingdom Metazoa; phylum Chordata; class Actinopteri; order Salmoniformes; family Salmonidae; genus Coregonus; species Coregonus clupeaformis. The sequence goes on from NC_059201.1 coordinate 4,749,048, forward strand.
AAAAGTTTGGGGAAAAAGTTTGGGGAAAGTCCTTTCCTGTTTCAGCATGACAACGCCTCCGTGCACAAAGCGAGGTCCAAACATAAATGGTTTGTCGAGATCGGTGTGGAAGAACTTGACTGGCCTGCACAGAGCCCTGACCTCAACCCCATCGAACACCTTTGGGATGAATTGGAACACCGACTGCAAGCCAGGCCTAATCAGGGCCCAACCTCACTAATGCTCTTGTGGCTGAATTGAAGCAAGTTCCTGCAGCAATGTTCCAACATCTAGTGGAAAGCCTTCCCAGAAGAGTGGAGGCTGTTATAGCAGCAAAAGGGGGGACCAACTCCATATTAATGCCCATGATTTTGGAATGACATGTTTGACGAGCAGGTGTCCACATACTTTTGGTCATGTAGTGTAGTTGCCAAAGCTACAAAAGAGCTAAATGAGATTGTCTTTTAATAAGCCTACCTCTCTTTCCTTCCTCCAACAACTCCGCAGAACAACTCCGCAGAACAACTCGGCAGAACCGTCTTTGTTTGAGCAGTCAGCAGTTAGCTCACACACCAAGTGGGCCACTGGGAAGACAGGCAGCTCTTAAGGTAGATGGCCTTAGCTAGCAAAAAGACGTACTAGACAACATATTATCACTCCCGGAGATATCAGGAGTCCTGTACCTATAGAATGAAGCTACGTGCAGAGTAAAGAACGGCGGTCAATTGGTTTGAGTCATATTGACGTGAAGTGTAACTGTAATTGTACTGGAGGCCTCGGATAATAAAATAAGATGAATGTCTCAACATAACAGAGAACACTTTTTCGATCCAAGTAGTCTTTTAGGGTTCCATGTAAAACCCTCTGTGTAAAGGGTTCTACATGGAACTCAAAAGGGTTCTACCTGGAACCAAAGGAGTTCTACCTGGAATCAAATTAGGGTTCTTCTTCAAAGAGTACTCCTATGGGGACATCCGAAGAACCCTTTTTGGTTCTAGATAATAATAAATAATATGCCATTTAGCAGACACTTTTATCCAAAGCAACTTACAGTCATGTGCGCATACATTTTTACATATGGGTGGTCCCGGGGATCGAAACAACTACCCTGGCGTTACAAGCGCCGTGCTCTACCAATTGAGCTACAGAGGACCACACTTCTCAAATGGGTTTCTGCATAAATCATACTGTTTCTGCTTCTTATGTGCTTCTAACATATCTGACAGTTTATCATCGGCAACTGATAGTAACACTTAAACAAATGTTTCCCGTGTCACATTTCAACAGCTTCAATGGCATTCTGCTACAGACTCAGTAATACTGAACAAAATGGAGGACATGTAGCGCCGTGCTCTACCAGCTGAGCTACGTGCTCCGTAACACACACCCCCCATCTCTCTCCCTCTCACACAAACACACTCTCTCCCTCTTTTTCTCACAAGCACTTTCTCTCTCCCTCTCTATATATCCCTTCCTCTCTCTCTCTCTTATGAACACTCTCTCTCTCTGTCACTTTCTGTCTGTCTCTCAATTCAATTTCAATTTAAGGGCTTTATTGGCATGGGAAACGTGTGTTAACATTGCCAAAGCAAGTGAAGTAGATAGTAAACAAAAGTGAAATAAACAATAAATATTAACTCTCTCTCTCTCTCTCTCTCTCTCTCTCTCTGTCACTTTCTGTCTGTCTCTCTCTCTCTCTCTCTCTCTCTCTCTCTCTCTCTCTCTCTCTCTCTCCTGTCTCTCTCTCTGTCTCTCTGCCTCTCTCTGTCTCTGTCTCTGTCTCTGTTTTCTCTCTCTCTCTCTCTCGTCTCTCTCTCTCTCTCTCTCTCTCTCTCTCTCTCTCTCTCTCTCTCTCTCTCTCTCTCTCTGTCACTTTCTCTCTCTCTCTCTGTCACTTTCTGTATCTCTCTCTCTCTCTCTCTCTCTCTCTCTCTCTCTCTCTCTCTCTCTCTCTCTCTCTCTCTCTCTGTGTCACTTTCTGTATCTCTCTCTCTCTCTCTCTCTCTCTCTCTCTCTCTCTCTCTCTCTCTTACCCCTCTTTCTTTCTCTCTCTCTAGTGATAAGGGGGGAGGGTGACAAGCTTGGGAAACCCTCACCCTCCTCCACCCCTTTGTAAAAACCACCATGCCACATACTGACAGGTAGCTGACCTTTTCTGAGCTAGCAGCCGATTGAAAGTGGCATGGTGTTATTTAACCCATATGAGTCTAATCCCTGTCCAAGCCGGGGGACGAGGGGGATTAATAAGCTATATGGAATTGTTTTAAGAAGGTCACACCAATGAGTATTTTGCTATTTGATTTGTAATTTTAAGACCCCTTAAAGTCTCCCCAAAAATATATATATATATACAAAAACAAACAATATACTTTTTTTACTTGGGCTTACTAATATTAGCCCATACAAACACATTGAAAAGATTCACTACATGGAGTCCCCCCCCCAAAAAAAAATCTCAAGGAACTTTGTTCTGAAGTGTCTGTCCTATATCTGAGAGATATAAGAAAGATCAGGAAACTTTTTTAATTTAAATTTTTTACATGCATTGAACCCCTTCTTTTTTCTCACTAAACAGTCTCCATATATACTACCATGAATTTCTTTGACTGTTACCGGGGGACCTTCAGAGGCCTGGGGTCGTCCAAGAGCAAAACAACCGACGTGTTTGTGAGTGTCTCACCTTTACACATATTAGTGTGTAGCCCAAACTATTCGGAACGCTGCAGACAGAAGTTGGCAGATCGCCGGTACCGACTTCAGACGAGTCCCAAGACACTTGTGGGGGTCGTAGATCAACACGGAGAACACTGTGAGTCTCATCTTTCCACAGACGGATTCGTAGGCCAAACCGTTCGTACGCTACGGACGATTTTGTGAGAAGGACCAATTTTTCCGGGATGTCTCATGGTCTGACAAACCTTCCACCGCAGATGTGGAAGTGTTACATAGGCGGATGTGGTATATTGAGATGCATCCAATGTAAAAAAAAAAAAAAAAAAGAGAAGATATCTCTATACATTGGCGGATGTTTATGGGGATGTTTTTTTATGATACGGGGGCGCGGACATCGACCTTAGAGGGTTTTAACAGAACCTGCAACACACACAGACCTTTTCTGAATTCAAGACCTGATCGAAAGTGGCATGGTGGTATTTAACAGAGCCGGGGGAGGTGGCAGGGAGGACCTGACATACACAGACAGACAGACACGCACTCACACACAAACACATCAAGCTACACCCTATTATAAGCCTAATATCCATTTGTTTGTGGGAATTTGCTTTGCCTGATTACAACGTATTTCGACTTTAATCAATTTTAGCAGGATTGAGTTGGTAATAAAGGTCGCTAAAGGTTTAATTAAAGGTTTCCACTTAATGATCGTAGATCTACATGCGTGTGGGTGGAGTCTGATTGTTTGGAGCAACATGCATCTTTTTGTAACATGACTCCCTCGTCGGTCGATGTGTTCTCCCTCTCTCCCTGTCTCTCTATAACTATCTGCCTTCTCCCTCTCTCCCTCTCTCTCTATCTCTCTGCCTTCTCCCTCTCTCCCTGTCTCTCTCTATCTCTCTGCCTTCTCCCTCTCCCTGTCTCTCTATAACTATCTGCCTTCTCCCTCTCTCCCTCTCTCTCTCTATCTCTCTGCCTTCTCCCTCTCCCCCTTTTCTGTTTCTCTCCATCCACTTTTATCTCAACTCCCAACTCTCAACCCCTCGGGTTTCTCTCTTTCCCCCTCCTCTCTCTCCTTCTCCCTCTATCTCTCATCAGTCCCTCTGCCCCTTCTCTCGTACGCCCAAACTGTAGTCCCCCTCTCCCATTTAGAATACATTATTATGGCAGAAAGCAGCGCTCGTGGTTGCCTTGACACCAAATGCTATTGTTCTTGGCAAACTCAGATCAACACATGGAGAAGAGTGTGGGAAGGAAGAGAGAGCAAGAGAGAAGGTCGAGAGCGAGAGAGAAGGAAGAGAGAGCAAGAGAGAAGGTAGAGAGCAAGAGAGAGAGAGATGTGGGGGAGAGAGGTGGAGAGAGAGAAATAGAGGGAGAGAGAGAACATGGAGACAGCGATGGGGATAGAGAGAGAAAATATATAGAGTGGAGAGAGAGAGAGAGAGAGAGAGAGGGAGAGAGAGAGAGAGAGAGAGAGAGAGAGAGAGAGAGAGAGAGAGAGAGAGAGAGAGAGAGAGAGAGAGAGAGAGAGAGAGAGAGAGAGAGAGAGAGAGAGAGAGAGAGAGAGAGAGAGAGAGAGAGAGAGAGAGAGAGAGAGAGAGAGAGAGAGAGAGAGAGAGAGAGAGAGAGAGAGAGAGAGTTGAAGCCAACATGCTGTTCTTGGCAAACACAAATGTTAAACAAACGTTGGAAAAAACACAAAGAGTGCAAGAGAGGCGAGACCTTACAGGAGGTTTTCAAACACACTAATGATTTAATAAACAGGTTGGAGAGTCGTTGGGCAATCTGACAGGTTTTCAAACACACTAATGATTTAATAAACAGGTTGGGGTCATTGGGCAGACTATCTCACACTATACACCCTGAGTCCCAAATGTCACCATATTAACTTTATAGTTCACTACTTTTGACAAGAGTAGTGCACTATATAGGGAATAGTGTGACATTTGGGACGCATCCTCAGTAGATACTCTGGCTGCTCTCCTAGCCTGGGAAACAGCAGGGCCATTAGCTACAATGCCTCGGCCTCTTCTGGTCTCATCTGAGAGGATGAACAGATGTGATTGGTATTTCATGTACTTCATTTCAACAAGTATCTCTATGGACCTGGTGCCGTAATCCTGGCGCCGACCAAGTTGGCGGCCTCGCGACTAGCTCTTAGAAAACGTTGCAGTATTTTGTTATTTTATGTATAATTTTTTACATTATTAGCTCAGAAATGGTTTTGTATCATTTCATACAGCCGGGGGAAACTATTGGATATCAGAGCGGCGGTAACTCACTAGCATTACGACCAGGAATACGACTTTCCCGAAGCAGATCCTTTGTTTGCTCTCCCCAGGGCAACTGAACTGATTCCAGCGGCTGACCCAAAACATCGCCGGCGGAGGAGAGGCACTCGGAGCGGCCTGCTGGTTCAACTTAGGAGGCACGCACACCACCCACCGCTTCCAAGTATCCTACTCGCTAATGTTCAGTCTTTGGTTAACAAGATCAACGAACTCCGGGCAAGGATTTCTTTCCAGAGAGACATCAAGGCCTGTAACATACTTTGTTTCACGGAAACATGGCTCTCTTGGGATATTCTGTCGAAATCGGTCCAGCCAGAGGGGTTCTCTGTTCATCGCGCAGACAGGAATAAATATCTCTCCGGGAAGAAGAAGGGCGGAGGTGTGTGTTTCATGATTAACGACTCATGGTGTAATTGTAGTAACATACAGGAACTCGAGTCCTTTTGTTCACCCGACCTAGAATATCTCACAATCAAATGTTGACCGTATTATCTCCCAAGATAATTTTCTTTGTTTATAGTCACGGCCGTGTATATCCACCATCAAGCCCATACCACGACGGCCCTCAAAGAACTTCACTGGACTTTATGCAAACTGGAAACCACATATTCTGAGGCTGCATTTCTTGTAGCCGGGGAATTTAACAAAGCAAATTTGAGGACTAGGCTGCCGAAGTTCTATCAACATATCGACTGTTGTACTCACGCTGCCAAAATCCTTGACCATTGCTAATCGAACTTCCGGGATAGTTATAAGGCCCTCCCCCGCCCTCCTTTCGGCAAATCTGACCACGACTCTATTTTGCTCCTCCCTTCCTATAGGCAGAAACTTAAACAAGAAATACCCGTGCTAAGGACTATTCAACGCTGGTCTGACCAATCGGAATCCACGCTTCAAGATTGTTTTGATCACGTGGACTGGGATATGTTCCAGGTGGCTTCCGAAAATAATTTAGACGAATACACTGAAACGGTGACTGAGTTTATGAGGAAATGTATAGGTGATGTTGTGCCCACTGTGACTATTAAAACCTACCCTAACCAGAAACCGTGGATAGATTGCAGCATTCACTCCAATCTGAAAGTGTGAACCACCACATTCAACCGTGGCAAGGTGACTGGGAATATGGCAGAATACAAACAGTGTAGCTACTCACTCCGCAAGGCAATTAAACTGGCAAAACATCAGTATAGAGACAAAGTGGAGTCGCAATTCAACGGCTCAGACACGAGACGTATGTTGCAGAGTCTACAGACAATCACGGACTACAAAAGGAAAACCAGCCACGTCGCCAACACTGACTTCTAGCTTCCAGACAAGCTAAACACCTTCCTTGCCTGCTTTGAGGATAACACAGTGCCACTGACGAGGCCCACTACCAAGGACTGTGGCCTCTCCTTCTCCATGGCCGACGTGACGAGACCAGCTGGCTGGTGTGTTTATGGACATATTCAATCTCTCCCTATCCCAGTCTGCTGTTCCCACATGCTTCAAGGTGGCCACCATTGTTCCTGTACCGAAGAAAGCAAAGGTAACTGAACTAAATGACTATCACCCTGTAGCACTCACCTCTGTCATCATGAAGTGCTTTGAGAGACTAGTCAAGGATCAAATCACCTCTACCTTACCTGTCACCCTGGACCCACTTCAATTTGCTTACCGCCCCAATACATCCACAGACGATGCAATCGCCATCACACTGCGCACTGCCCTATCCCATCTGGACAAGAGGAATACCTAAGAGAGAATGATGTTCGTTGACTTTAGCTTAGCATTCAACCCCATAGTACCCTCCAAGCTCATCATCAAATTCGAGGCCCTGGGTCTGAACCCCGCCCTGTGCAACTGGGTCCTGCACTTCCTGACGGGCCGCCCCCAGGTGGTGAAGGTAGGAAACAACATCTCCACTTCGCTGATCCTCAACACTAGGGCCCCACAAGGGTGTGAGCTCAGCCCCCTGCTGTACTCTCTGTTCACCCATGACTGGGTGGCCAAGCACGCCTCCAACTCAATCATCAAGTTTGCAGGCGACACAACAGACTTCAGGAAACAGCAGAGGGTGCACCCCCCTATCGACGGGACTGCAGTGGAGAAGGTGGAAAGCTTCAAGTTCCTTGGCGTACACATCACCGACAAACTCAAATGGTCCACGCAGACAGTGTGGTGAAGAAGGTGCAACAGAGCCTCTTCAACCTCAGGAGGCTGAAGAAATTCAGCTTGGCACCTAAAACCCTCACAAAACTTTGACAGATGCACAATTGAGAGCATCCTGTCGTGCTGTTTCACAGCCTGGTACGGCAACTGCACCGCCCGCAACCGCAGGGCTCTCCAGAGGGTGGTGCGGTCTGCCGAACGCATTATCGGGGGCAAACTACCCGCCCTCCAAGACACATACAGCACCCGATGTCACAGGAAGGCCAAAAAGATCATCAAGGACATCAACCACCCGAGTAACTGCGTGTTAATCCCGCTATCATCCAGAAGGCGAGCTCAGTATAGGTGCATCAAAGCTGGGAAAGAGAGAATGAAAAACAGCTTCTATCTCAAGGCCATCAGACTATTAAATAGCCATCACTAGCACATTAGAGGCTGCTGCTGCCTATTGAAATCACTGGCCACTTTAAGAAATGGAACACTAGTCACTTGAATAATGTTTACAGTCACTTTAATTACGTTTACATATCTTGCACTAATCATCTCATTATATTACATTATATTCTACTGTATCTTAGCCCATGCCGCTCTGTCATTGCTTGTCCATATATGTACAATGAGGGGAAAAAAGTATTTGATCCCCTGCTGATTTTGTACGTTTGCCCACTGACAAAGACATGATCAGTCTATCATTTTATTGGTAGGTTTATTTGAACAGTGAGAGACAGAATAACAACAGTAAAATCCAGAAAAACGCATGTCAAAAATTTTAAAAATAGTTTTGCATTTTAATGAGGGAAATAAGTATTTGACCCCTTTGCAAAACATTACTTAGTACTTGGTGGCAAAACCCTTGTTGGCAATCACAGAGGTCAGACGTTTCTTGTAGTTGGCTACATCTCAGGAGGGATTTTGTCCCACTCCTCTTTGCAGATATTCTCCAAGTCATTAAGGTTTTGAGGCTGATGTTTGGCAACTTGAACCTTCAGCTCCCTCCACCGATTTTCTATGGGATTAATTTCTGGAGACTGGCTAGGCCACTCCAGGACCTTAATGTGCTTCTTCTTGAGCCACTCCTTTGTTGCCTCGGCCGTGTGTTTTGGGTCTTTGTAATGCTGGAATACCCATCCACGACCCATTTTCAATGCCCTGGCTGAGGGAAGGAGGTTTTCACCCAAGATTTGATGGTACGTAGCCCCGTCCATCGTCCCTTTGATGCGGTGAAGTTGTCCTGTCCCCTTAGCAGAAAAACACCCCCAAAGCATAATGTTTCCACCTCCATGTTTGACGGTGGGGATGGTGTTCTTGGGGTCATAGGCAGCATTCCTCCTCCTCCAAACACGGCGAGTTGAGTTGATGCCAAAGAGCTCGATTTTGGTCTCATCTGACCATAACACTTTCACCCAGTTCTCCTCTGAATCATTCAGATGTTCATTGGCAAACTTCAGATGGGCCTGTGTATGTGCTTTCTTGAGCAGGGGGACCTTGCGGGCGCTGCAGGATTTCAGTCCTTCATGGCGTAGTGTGTTACCAATTGTTTTCTTGGTGACTATGGCCCCAGCTGCCTTGAGATCATTGACAAGATCCTCCCGTGTAGTTCTGGGCTGATTCCTCATCGTTTTCATGATCATTGCAATGCCACAAGGTGAGATCTTGCATGGATCCCCAGGCCGAGGGAGATTGACAGTTATTTTGTGTTTCTTCCATTTGCGAATAATCGCACCAACTGTTGTCACCTTCTCACCAAGCTGCTTGGCGATGGTCTTGTAGCCCATTCCAGCCTTGTGTAGGTCTACAATCTTGTCCCTGACATTCTTGGAGAGCTCTTTGGACTTGGCCATGGTGGAGAGTTTGGAATCTGATTGATTGATTGCTTCTGTGGACAGGTGTCTTTTATACATGTAACACACTGAGATTAGGAGCACTCCCTTTAAGAGTGTGCTCCTAATCTCAGCTCGTTACCTGTATAAAAGACACCTGGGTGCCAGAAATCTTACTGATTGAGAGGGGGTCAAATACTTATTTCCCTCATTAAAATGCAAAACAATTTATAACATTTTTGACATGCGTTTTTCTGGATTTTTTTGTTGTTATTCTGTCTCTCGCTGTTCAAGTAAACCTACCATTACAATTATAGACTGATCATTTCTTTGTCAGTGGACAAACGTACAAAATCAGCAGGGGATCAAATACATTTTTCCCTCACTGTATATTTTCTTAAATTCCATTCCTTACTAGTTTAGTGTGTATTAGGTATATGTTGTGAAATTGGTAGATATTACTTGTTAGATATTACTGGACTGTCAGAGCTAGAAGCACAAGCATTTCGCTACACCCGCTATAACATCTGCTAAACACGTGTATGTGAAAAATAAAATTTGATTTGATTTGAGATCAGGTTATTATATAGAAAAAAAAGTATATAGCTAAACAACAGGAATGTATAGATACCTCTGGTCTGAGAACTGTCTGAACAGAGGACTGTCTGAAAGTTGTAACTGCTATTTCATGTAGCTACCACATTTGAATAAACAAAAACAAAATATAATAATATTTTAAATAAGAAAGATTACAACATAGGTGCACACAGGTCGAGAGACACATTTTGATGTGACAGACAGTAGAACATGGACAGACAGTGACAATCAATACCTCCTTGAACACTCTTGCCTGCATCTAGCTGATAGTGGGTTGTAATCATTAGTCCAACAGTTGCAAACAAGAGTTTCTATTGGACAAATTCAGGTATGTTTATCCCCGTTTTGTTCTGTTTGCTTCTGTTTAAGAAACGTTTTTCAACAGAATTGGCTGAATGAATACACCCCTGATCACGTGTAAACGCAGTTCCACTGGCGGGCCCTGGTGGCAATAAATTAGTTAAACCTTACCTTGACTTGGAAGAGTTCCAGTGTCGTGTTGGATAATCATAGCCAGCTAGCTAACATAGAATCCCTCTGTTTGAGCAGGGTGTTTCAGTAGGCTAAACTAGCTAGCTGCAATTGCTAGCTAAGTAAGTGAAACTGAAAGTGAAAAAATTTAAATGTCTCTCTTCCTTCTCCTTCATTTTGGAATAAATTAATTTGTTCAAAACTGTTCAACTATTTTATTTCTCTCTCTTTGAGTCAACTACTACATGTTATGCACTGCAGTGCTAGCTAGCTGTAGCTTATGCTTTCAGTACTAGATTAATTCTCTGATACTTTGATTGGGTGGACAACATGTCAGTTCATGCTGCAAGAGCTCTGATAGGTTGGAGGACGTCCTCTGGAAGTTGTCATAATTACTGTGTAAGTCTATGAAAGGGGGTGAGAACCATGAACCTCCTGGGTTTTGTATTGAAGTCAATGTACTCAGAGGAGGACAGAAGCTAGCTAACTAGCTGTCCTCTGGCTACACCATGGTGCAACGATACAGAGTGCTGTTGAGGCTACCGTAGACCTTTTTAGCAAAATAGTGTGTTTTAATCAATTATTTGGTGACATGTGATTATATTTAGCATAGTTTTATCTAAAAAGGATAACTTTATAAATGTTAAAAAAAATGTATTTTTATGAAATTCACTGAGGAGCCTCCACTGCTACACAGTATGTAAATGTAGTCCAGTATGTAATTTAATCTCTGAACAGAGCATCAGACTCTACCAGCAAGAACAATGAGCGAGGAAATATTTACATTTACATTTACATTTTAGTCATTTAGCAGACGCTCTTATCCAGAGCGACTTACAGGAGCAATTAGGGTTAAGTGCCTTGCTCAAAGGCACATTTACGTCATTTAGCAGACGCTCTTATCCAGAGCGACTACAAATTAGTGCATTCACCCTATAGCCAGTGGGATAACCACTTTACAATTATACTTTATTTTTTTATTTTTTTAGGGGGGTAAAGGATTATTTTATCCTATCCCAGGTGTTCCTTAAAGAGGTGGGGTTTCAAATGTCTCCGGAAGGTGGTGAGTGACTCCGCTGTCCTGGCGTCGTGAGGGAGCTTGTTCCACCATTGGGGTGCCAGAGCAGCGAACAGCTTTGACTGGGCTGAGCGGGAACTATGCTTCCGCAGAGGAAGGGCGCCAGCAGGCCAGAGGTGGATGAACGCAATGCCTCGCCTGGGTGTAGGGACTGATCAGAGCCTGAAGGTACGGAGGTGCCGTTCCCCTCACTGCTCCATAGGCAAGCACCATGGTCTTGTAACGGATGCGAGCTTCAACTGGAAGCCAGTGGAGTGTGCGGAGGAGGGGGGTGACGTGAGAGAACTTGGGAAGGTTGAACACCAGACGGGCTGCGGCATTCTGGATGAGTTGTAGGGGTTTAATGGCACAGGCAGGGAGCCCAGCCAACAGCGAGTTGCAGTAATCCAGACGGGAGATGACAAGTGCCTGGATTAGGACCTGTGCCGCTTCCTGTGTAAGGCAGGGTCGTACTCTCCGAATGTTGTAGAGCATGAACCTGCAGGATCGGGTCACCGCCTTGATGTTGGCGGAGAACGACAGGGTGTTGTCCAGGGTCACGCCAAGGCTCTTCGCACTCTGGGAGGAGGACACAACGGAGTTGTCAACCGTGATGGCGAGATCATGGAACGGGCAGTCCTTCCCCGGGAGGAAGAGCAGCTCCGTCTTGCCAGGGTTCAGCTTGAGGTGGTGATCCGTCATCCATACTGATATGTCGGCCAGACATGCAGAGATGCGATTCGCCACCTGGTTATCAGGAGGGGGAAAGGAGAAGATTAGTTGTGTATCGTCAGCGTAGCAATGATAGGAGAGGCCATGTGAGGATATGACAGAGCCAAGTGACTTGGTGTATAGGGAGAAAAGGAGAGGGCCTAGAACTGAGCCCTGGGGGACACCAGTGGTGAGAGCATGTGGTGCGGAGACAGCTTCTCGCCACGCCACTTGGTAGGAGCGACCGGTCAGGTAGGACGCAATCCAGGAGTGAGCCGCGCCGGAGATGCCCAGCTCGGAGAGGGTGGAGAGGAGGATCTGATGGTTCACAGTATCAAAGGCAGCAGACAGGTCTAGAAGGACAAGAGCAGAGGAGAGAGAGTTAGCTTTAGCAGTGCGGAGAGCCTCCGTGACACAGAGAAGAGCAGTCTCAGTTGAATGACCAGTCCTGAAACCTGACTGGTTTGGATCAAGAAGGTCATTGTGAGAGAGATAGCAAGAGAGTTGGCTAAAGACGGCACGCTCAATAGTTTTGGAAAGAAAAGAAAGAAGGGATACTGGTCTGTAGTTGTTGACATCAGTGGGATCGAGTGTTGGTTTTTGAGAAGGGGTGCAACTCTTGCTCTCTTGAAGACGGAAGGGACATGGCCAGCAGTCAAGGATGAGTTGATCAGCGAGGTGAGGTAGGGGAGAAGGTCACCGGAGATGGTCTGGAGAAGAGAGGAGGGGATGGGGTCAAGCGGGCAGGTTGTTGGGTGGCCTGCAGTCACTAGTCGCAAGATTTTATCTGGAGAGAGAGGGGAGAAAGAAGTCAAAGCATAGGGGAGGGCAGTGTGAGCAGGACCAGCAGTGTCATTAGACTTAACAAACGAGGATCGGATGTCGTCAACCTTCTTTTCAAAGTGGTTGACAAAGTCATCCACAGAGAGGGAGGAGGGGGGAGGATTCAGCAGTGAGGAGAATGTGGCAAAGAGCTTCCTAGGGTTAGAGGCAGATGCTTGGAATTTAGAGTGGTAGAAAGTGGCCTTAGCAGCAGAAACAGATGAAGAAAATGTAGAGAGGAGGGAGTGAAAAGATGCCAGGTCGGCAGGGAGTTTAGTTTTCTTCCATTTCCGCTCAGCTGCCCGGAGCTCTGTTCTGTGAGCTCGCAATGAGTCATCAAGCCACAGAGCTGGAGGGGAGGACCGAGCCGGCCGGGAGGATAGGGGACACAGGGAGTCAAAGGATGCAGAAAGGGAGGAGAGGAGGGTTGAGGAGGCAGAATCAGGAGATTGGAGGGAGAAGGATTGAGCAGAGGGAAGAGATGATAGGATGGAAGAGGAGAGAGTAGTGGGAGAGAGAGAGCGAAGGTTGCGGCGGCGCGTTACCATCTGTGTAGGGGCAGAGTGAGTAGTGTTGGAGGAGAGCGAGAGAGAAAAGGATACAAAGTAGTGGTCGGAGACATGGAGGGGAGTTGCAGTGAGATTAGTAGAAGAGCAACATCTAGTAAAGATGAAGTCAAGCGTATTGCCTGCCTTGTGAGTGGGGGGGGGGGGAGAGGGTGAGGTCAAAAGAGGAGAGGAGTGGAAAGAAGGAGGCAGAGAGAAATGAGTCAAATGTAGACGTGGGGAGGTTGAAATCCCCCAAAACTGTGAAGGGTGAGCCATCCTCAGGAAAGGAACTTATCAAGGCGTCAAGCTCATTGATTAACTCTCCAAGGGAACCTGGAGGGCGATAGATGACAAGGATATTAAGCTTAAATGGGCTAGTGACTGTGACAGCGTGGAATTCAAATGAGGAGATAGACAGATGGGTTAGGGGAAAAATTGAGAATGACCACTTGGGAGAGATGAGGATTCCTGTGCCACCACCCCTCTGACCAGATGTTCTCGGGGTATGCGAGAACACATGGTCAGACGAGGAGAGAGCAGTAGGAGTAGTGTTTTCAGTGGTAATCCATGTTTCCGTCAGTGCCAGGAAGTCGAGGGACTGGAGGGTAGCATAGGCTGGGATGAAGTCAGCCTTGTTGGCGGCAGAACGGCAGTTCCAGAGGCTGCCTGAGACCTGGAACTCCAGGTGTGTGGTGCGTGCAGGGACCACCAGGTTAGAGAGGCAGCAGCCACGCGGTGTGAGGCGTTTGTGTAGCCTGTGCGGAGAGGAGAGAACAGGGATAGGCAGAGGCATAGTTGACAGGCTGCAGCAGATGGCTACAATAATGCAGAGGAGATCGGGATCAAATGAACTAAACATCAGGGAAAGGAGAGAGCAGGCCTCCCTCACCAAAAAAAAATATATATATATAACTCTCCCAACTTCCACCTCAGAAACTATAATTGTTTCACTGAACCACCCGAGTAAAACTCTCCCAACTTCCACTTTAGAAATTAGAATTGTTGTAAACTACAGCAGACTGTTATCAGTAGCTGTAATTAAGTACAGCAGCTACCAACCACCTAACGTTAATGCCTCGGATGAGGTTAGAAAAAACAGCTGAATGGTAGCAGCTAGCTGGCTCAATCACAGGTACTCTTAAGCATGAAATAACATTGGAAACAATTAACCACAGTTGCAAAAAGTTACCAGTAGCTACCCGCTAGCTAGCTAGCTTTGTTGGTCCAAGTAGTGGGTAGGCTAGCCTCGTGCTTCGCCGGAGTCCGCCGAATACAGTCCTTACCTACAATAATTACCTACAATAACCTTCAATAACTACCTGAGTAAGCTACCTATAATACCAAAATACAATACCTACCTACAATCTAAATACATGGTTTAAGCTTAACTCAACACCATATAAGAAGCCAAGCTTTCTTTTGACCAAGTTATTAGTTATGTGTTTGTTTCGATTTCTTCGCGAACTAACTAGTTAGCCACAATATAACTTAGTTAGCTGGCTAACGCGTTAGCTAGCTACGTTAATAATTTATTTAAGATAGCTACATTATTTAACGTTGTTGTTAGTCAACTAGCTAACTGGCTACATTTCACAACTAAGAAAAAGTCAAGACATAAGTAACGTTAACTAAGTATAACACACTTACCAATATTTTTTGTAGAGCTCTTAGCCACAATTGAGAAACTGTTCAACAGATTGCAACAGCACGGCACTGCTCTACAACTGATTCCAATTCATGATTCAGGGACATTACAAGGCTGAGAAATAACCTTCCAATAGATATAATCACACAATATTAAAAGTAAGGTTGCATCGTTCGGCTGTAGTCAGACTGTTAATGCACAGATTTGGTTCTGGGTCCCGAGAGGCTGTGATCTAAACATATTTTTAATAGTGTTGGGTGATTGACTCACAGTTCAAGTGCAAACAGTTCTAGAATGTATCAACTCAAATGAATTGAAAACTTGAGTTCAATTTGATGAGATGAATCAAAATGTCAAAACACCAAACTAATCCCGGTTTAAATGCTACAATGTACAGTACCAGTCAAAAGATTGGACACACCTACTAATTTAAGGGTTTTTCTTTATTTTTACTATTTTCTACATTGTAGAATAATAGTGAAGACATCAACACTATGAAATAACACATATGAAATCATGTAGTAACCAAAAAAGTGTTAAACAAATCAAAATATATTTAATATTTGACATTCTTCAAATAGCCACCCTTTACCTTGATGACAGCTTTGCACAATCTTGGCATTATCTTAACCAGCTTCACCTGGAATGCTTTTCCAACAGTCTTCCCACTTATGCTGAGCACTTGTTGACTGCTTTTCCTTCACTCTGCCGTCCGACTCATCCCAAACCATCTCAATTGGGTTGAGGTCGGGGGATTGTGGAGGCCAGGTCATCTAATGCAGCACTTCATCACTCTCCTTCTTGGTCAAATAGCCCTTACACAGCCTGGAGGTGTGTTGGGTCATTGGCCTGTAGAAAAACAAATGATAGTCCCACTAAGCACAAACCAGATTGGATGGCGTATCGTTGCATAATGCTGTGGTAGCCAGGCTGGTTAAGTGTGCCTTGAATTCTAAATAAATCACAGACAGTGTCACCAGCAAAGCACCCCCACACCATAACACCTCCTCCTCCATGCTTTACGGTGGGAACTACACATGCGGAGATCATCCGTTCACTCACACCGCGTCTCACAAAGACACGACGGTTAGAACCAAAACATCTCAAATTTGGACTCCAGACTAATAACTCTAACTTATCCTCTGCAGCAGAGGTAACTCTGGGTCTTCCATTCCTGTGGCGGTCCTCATGAGAGCCAGTTTCATCATAGCGCTTGAGGACTTTTGAACTTGAAGAAACTTTCAAAGTTCTTGAAATGTTCCGTACTGACTGACCTTCATGTCTTAAAGTAATGATGGACTGTCGTTTCTCTTTGCTTATTTGAACAGTTCTTGCCATAATATGGACTTGGTCTTTTACCAAATAGGGCTATTGTCACAACACAACTGATTGGCTCAAACGCATTAAGAAGGAAAGAAATTCCACAAATTAACTTTCAAGAAGGCACACCTGTTAATTGAAATGCATTCCAGGTGACAACCTCATGAAGCTGGTTGAGAGAATGCCAAGCATATCCAAAGCTGTCATCAAGGCAAAGGGTGGCTATTTGAAGTATCTCAAATATAAAATTCATATAAAATATATTAAGATTTTTTTAACATGTGTTATTTCATAGTTTTGATGTCTTCACTATTATTCCAAAATGTAAAAAATAGTAAAAATAAAGAAAAACCCTTGAATGAGTAGGTGTGTCCAAAATGTTGACTGGTAGTGTATCTACTCCAATTAATTCATCACTTTATCTGATTGCCTGTGTCAAATGTGATGCGACAACACAAAGCTAATCACAGTTTCAATTTCTCTCCTCATCAGGAGTAAACTGGGACTGATTTCAGAAAGAGACAGAGAGGTTTGAGAATTAATTCAACCAGAAATCACTTATATAGTGTCCTACATCATCATCACGTCGACAGATCTGTACAGTGCCTTGAACTTGATTTTTTGCGGGTTTGTATCATTTGATTTACACAACATGCCTACCACTTTGAAGATGCAAAATATTTTTCATTGTGAAACAAACAAGAAATAAGACATAAAAACAGAAAACTTGAGCAATTACAGGTGCAAGTCTCTTGGGGTATGTCTCTATAAGCTTGGCATATCTAGCCACTGGGATTTTTGCCCATTCTTCGAGGCAATACTGCTCTAGCTCCTTCAAGTTGGATGGGTTCCGCTGGTGTACAGCAATCTTTAAGTCATACCACAGATTCTCAATTGGATTGAGTTCTGGGCTTTGACTGGGCCATTCCAAGACGTTTAAATGTTTCCCCTTAAACCACTTGAGTGTTGCTTTAGCAGTATGCTTATGGTCATTGTCCTGCTGGAATGTGAACCTCCGTCCGAGTCTCAAATCTCTGGAAGATTGAAACAGGTTTCCCTCAAGAATTTCCCTGTATTTAGTGCCATCCATCATTCCTTCAATTCCGACCAGTTTCCCAGTCCCTGCTGATGAAAGACATCCCCACAGCATGATGCAGCCACCACCATGCTTCACTGGGGATGGAGTTCTCGGGGTGATGAGAGGTGATGAGAGGTGCTGGGTTTGCGCCAGACATAGCGTTTTCCTTGATGGCAAAAAAGCTCAATTTTAGTCTCATCTGACCAGAGTACCTTCTTCCATATGTTTGGGGAGTTATCCCACATGGCTTTTGGCGAACACCAAATGTGTTTGCTTATTTTTTTCTTAAAGCAATGGCTTTTTTCTGGCCACTCTTCCGTAAAGCCCAGCTCTGTGGAGTGTACGGCTTAATGTGGGCCTATGGACAGACTCTCCTATTTCCACTGTGGAGCTTTGCAGCTCCTTCAGGGTTATCTTTGGTCTCTTTGTTGCCTCTCTGATTAATGCCCTCCTTGCCTGGTCCGTGAGTTTTGGTGGGCGGCCCTCTCTTGGCAGGTTTGTTGTGGTGCCATATTCTTTCCAGTTTTTAATAATGGATTTAATGGTGCTCCGTGGGATGTTCAAAGGAAAACAGAAAAACAACAAACATCAAAACAGCTGAATACGACCCTGGTCTTAGTGGGGACTCCCTGATTAAGTAGAGGTCAAATACAATTGGCGGTGCTAGTGGTGGTAGTCAAAGTACTTTTGAACTGTAATGCAGTTGATTGGTGATGATGACATGAACATGTGTTGGGCTTGACATCCATACAAGCGTTATACTCTGATGTTTACCTCAACATAGTGTGAAATACACATATAAACAACAGGCTAGATAGAGGGTAATTTAACTGGGGGGCAATGAGGAGACTTGGGATATTTCCCCCATGGAATCTTTCCCCCATGGAATCTTTCCCCCACGAGATCTTTCCCCCACGAGATCTTTCCCCCATGGAATCTTTCCCCCACGAGATCTTTCCCCCATGGAATCTTTCCCACAAGATCTTTCCCCCATGAGATCTTTCCCCCACGAGATCTTTCCCCCATGGAATCTTTCCCCCCAACGCGTTTGCATGGCATTTTCATTGTTTTGGTCGAGTTCGATCGACCTCTTTAACACATGTATAGAATTACACTTCTATGTCATCCTACATCAGACGTCAGTCCCACTTTACGTCATAAAAGGAAAATCAACTGTATGGACTGTGCATTAAGTGATATGACTTTCAACTTCAGACCAAGCTAGGAATTAACTGAAGTCCTCCCTCCCTCCATCTGAGAGAATGACTGGAACTGCCAGCATCCCTTGTTTGATTACTTTATGTTGCTTCCCTCAGAGCGTACATACAATGCTCCCCAAGTTTCAAAGTAAAAGGTATAAACTCTCCTTCATGCCAGCTGCTATCAGCTTTCTCAATAAGCTGTAGTTGTATTTCTGTGACTGTCCTTGTGTCCAGTGTATCAGTGTTTTGTTACTTGTCATGTTTTATGTTTTTTTTTTAGAGTAGCTGCTGCTTGGTCTAAAGCTAATGGGGATCTGCATAGACCAATAACCAATAACCAATAACCAATAACCAGCACTGCTAGTTACATGTTGCTGTATCTATTGTTTTGATGTTTTTATTGTTGTATGTTCAATGGGTTTTTACTACGTGTTGCAAAATGTATTGCCCCCCCCCGGGATAATAAAGACTCTACTCTGTCTGTCTGTCTGTCTGTCTGTCTGTCTGTCTGTCTGTCTGTCTGTCTGTCTGTCTGTCTGTCTGTCTGTCTGTCTGTCTGTCTGTCTGTCTGTCTGTCTCAGATTCAGTCTGCAGTGGGGGGAAGATAATGTCCTACTGCTGTAGAAAAGAGGAGAGGAGAAAGGAGGAGAGGAGAAAGGAGGAGAGGAAAAAGGAGGAGAGGAGAAAGGAGGAGAGGAGAAAGGAGAAAGGAGGAGAGGAGAAAGGAGGAGAGGAGAAAGGAGAAGAGGAGAAAGGAGAAAAGAGGAGAGGAGAAAGGAGGAGAGGAGAAAAGAGGAGAGGAGAAAGGAGGAGAGGAGAAAAGAGGAGAGGAGAAAGGAGGAGAGGAGAAAAGAGGAGAGGAGAAAAGAGGAGAGGAGAAAAGAGGAGAGGAAAAGATGAAGCTTGTTTTTTCTCCTGACTAATGCTGCCGCATTCTGACTGAGATTTCCTGAAGGCATTGGAGAGTAGGATGAGGACAGACCAGAAAGGAGAGAAGAGGAATTCACCTCCATTCCACTGCAACGACACCACAGTTTTCAGAGAGAGAGAGAGAGAGAGAGATGGAGTCCATTCCACATCCATTCCATTACCACACCACCACAGATGTCTACTGGAGTGCTCTGTTCTCTCTCAGTTCTCTCTTCCTGTTCTCTCTCTGTTCTCTCTCTGTTCTGTCTGTTCTCTCTCTTCTGTCTCTGTTCTCTCTCTGTTCTGTCTCTGTTCTCTCTC
Source organism: Coregonus clupeaformis (assembly GCF_020615455.1). NCBI lineage: Eukaryota > Metazoa > Chordata > Actinopteri > Salmoniformes > Salmonidae > Coregonus > Coregonus clupeaformis. The sequence continues at coordinate 4,768,646 of NC_059201.1, forward strand.
TGTTCTCTCTCTGTTTTGTCTCTGTTCACTCTGTTCTGTCTCTGTTCTCTCGCTGTTCTGTCTCTGTTCTCTCGCTGTTCTCTCTCTGTTCTCTCTGTTCTCTCGCTGTTCTCTCTCTGTTCTCTCTGTTCTCTCTCTGTTCTCTCTCTGTTCTCTCTGTTTTGTCTCTGTTCACTCTGTTCTGTCTCTGTTCTCTCGCTGTTCTGTCTCTGTTTTCTCTGTTCTCTCTCTGTTCTGTCTCTGTTCTCTCTCTGTTCTCAGTCTGTTCTCTCTGGCCGCATGCAAACAACGACTGTAAACATCAACATGATCCATCCGAAAACAATCTCCCTTCACCACTGAGAGATTCAGAGGAATGGAAACATCCCCAGGGCCTTCTCCTGAGAAATCAACCCATGAGCAAGGCGTCAAACTCTGTCGTCCTGGCGTAAATGTATCCTAACGTCAGTCTGGTCGCGGGCAGACTTCTATGTGTTACATCTATGGTCACTCCTAACACCCTGTCCTGTGTGCCCCTGCCAGTGAGCTAACACAGTCTGGTGGCATGCAAGGACCCAGGTTCAACCCATTCTGAGCCATTACTCAGCTCTGTTTAGTGTAGCACAGTGTAGTATATAGTACTGTAGTATAGTGTAGTGTAGTAGTGTAGCATAGTACTGTAGTATATAGTACTGTAGCATAGTAGTGCAGTATAGTGAAGCATAGTACTGCAGTATATAGTAGTGTAGTATAGTAACATAGTATAGTACTGTAGTGTAGTACTGTAGTATAGTGTGGTATAGTAGAGTAATGTAACATAGTAGTGTAGTATAGTATAATATAGTATTGAAGTATAGTTAGGTAGTATAGTACAACATAGTACTATAGTGTAGTGTAGTGTAGCATAGTACTGTAGTATAGTACTGTAGTATATAGTAGTGGATTATAGTGTGTTATAAACTGGGTGGTTCGAGCCCTGAATGCTGATTGGCTGACAGCCGTGGTATATCAGACCGTATATCACGGGTATGAGAAAACTAATTACATTGGTAACCAGTTTATAATAGCAATAAGGCTTGTAATCCAAGATGACGTAGCAGTGCGATCGTGGACTCTGTGTGTGTCTGTGTAAATAGCCAGTTTTTTGTATTTTTTGTATGTATTTTTTTGTACATATTTCCCTATCACACTTTTCATCCTTCTACTAAATATACTTTCCTGCAACAAATATATATTTCGCAACAAAGCCTCCTTCACTCATGCTGCCAAACATGCCCTCATAAAACTGACTATCCTACCGATCCTTGACTTCGGCGATGTCATTTACAAAATAGCCTCCAACACTCTACTCAGCAAATTGGATGTAGTCTATCACAGTGCCATCCGTTTTGTCACCAAAGCCCCATACACTACCCACCACTGTGACCTGTACGCTCTTGTTGGCTGGTCCTCACTACATATTCGTCGCTAAAACCCACTGGCTCCAGGCCATCTATAAATCACTGCTAGGCAAATCACTGCTAGGCAAATCCCTGCCTTATCTTAGCTCATTGGTCACCATAGCAACACCCACCCGTAGTCTGCGCTCCAGCAGGTATATCTCACTGGTCATCCCCAAAGCCAACACCTCCTTTGGCCGCCATTCCTTCCAGTTCTCTGCTGCCAATGACTGGAACGAACTGCAAACATCTCTGAAGCTGGAGACTCTTATCTCCCTCACTAACTTTAAGCATCAGTTGTCAGAGCAGCTTACCGATCACTGCACCTGTACACAGCCCATCTGAAATTAGCCCACCCAACTACCTCATCCCTATATTGTTATTTATTTTGCTCATTTGCACCCCAGTATCTCTATTTGCACATCATCTCTTGCACATCTATCATTCCAGTGTTAATACTAATTGTAATTATTTTGCACTATGGCCTATTTATTGCCTTACCTCCATAACTTGCTACATTTGCACACACTGTATATATATTTAATATTTTCTGTTGTATTTTTTAACTTTATTTTTTGTTTTACCCCATATGTAACTCTGTGTTGTTGTTTGTATCGCACTGCTTTGCTTTATCTTGGCCAGGTCGCAGTTGTAAATGAGAACTTGTTCTCAACTGGCTTACCTGGTTAAATAAAGGTGAAATAAAATAAAATAAAATAAAGGCACCTCAGGGGTTTGTGGTAAATGGCCACTATACCACGGCTAAGGGGTGTGTCCAGGCACTCCACGTTAAATCGTGCATAAGTATGGTAGTGTAGTATTCTGTATTATAGTATTGTAGTATAGTGTAGTATAGTAGTGTAGTATAGTGTAGCATAGTGCTGTACTATATAGTAGTGTAGCATAGTACTGTAGTATAATGCAGTTTAGTACTGTAATATAGTAGTGTAGTATAGCACTCTAGTATAGTAGTGCAGTATAGTACTCCAGTATAGCAGTGTAGTATAGTAATGTTGTATAGTACTGTAGTATAGTACTTTAGTACAGTTGTGTAGTATAGTATTCTGCTCTAGTATAGTAGTGTATTGTAGTACTCTAGTATAGTAGTGTAGTTTAGTACTCTAGTATAGTAATATAGTATAGTATTTTAGTATAATGTAGTATAGTTCTCTAGTATAGCAGTGTTGTATAGTACTGTAGTATAGTACTGTAGTATAGTACTGTAGTATAGTGTAGCATAGTAGTGTAGTATAGTGTAGCACAGTGCTGTAGTATATAGTAGTATATAGTAGTGTAGTATAGTAGTGCAGTATAGTAGTGCAGTATAGTAGTGTAGCATAGTACTGTAGTGTAATTTAGTATAGTACTGTAATAAAAGCTGCTCTGACAACTGATGCTTAAAGTTAGTGAGGGAGATAAGAGTCTCCAGCTTCAGAGATGTTTGCAATATATATAATCCTGAGTGGCGCAGTGGTCTAAGGCACTGCATCGCAGTGCTAACTGTGCCACTAGATCCTGGTTCGAATCCAGGCTCTGTCGCAGCCGGCCGCGACCGGGAGACTCATGGGCGGCGCACAATTGGCCCAGGGTAGGGGAGGGAATGGCCGGCAGGGATGTAGCTCAGTTGATAGAGCATGGCGTTTGCAACGCCAGGGTTGTGGGTTCGATTCCCACGGGGGGCCAGTATAAAAAAATATGTATTCACTAACTGTAAGTCGCTCTGGATAAGAGCGTCTGCTAAATGACTAAAATGTAAAAATGTAAATGTAGTGTAGTATAGTACTCTATTCTAGTTTAGTAGTGTAGTATAGTACTCCAGTGTAGTATAATAATGCTGCATAGTAGTGTATTATAATAATGTAGTATAGTACTATAGTATAGTTGTGTAGTATAGTATTCTGCTCTAGTATAGTAGTGTAGTATAGTACTCTAGTACAGTAGTGTATTATAGTACTCCAGTATAGTAGTGTAGTATAGTAATTTAGTATAATGTAGTATAGTACTTTAGTATAGCAGTGTAGTATAGTACTGTAGTATAATATAGTATAGTACTGTAGTATAGTACTGTATTAGAATGTAGTAGAGTACTCTAGTATAGTACTGTAGTATAGTAGTGTTATATAATAGGACCCAGGTTCAACCCATTCCAAAGTCTACTCACCGCTGTACTGGCTGCGGCCTGTTTGGACTCCTCTGTCAGGAAGACTAACATCTGTTCCACTTTCTGCTCCTCCTCATTGATGTACTCTGTATCTGAAAAACAAACTATATTTACAGTGTCTTCAGAAAGTGTTCATACCACTTGACTTTTTCTACATTTTATTGTGTTACAGCCTAAATTTAAATTTAGATTTTGTGTCACTGGCCTACACACAATATCCCATGATGTCAAAGTGGAATTACGTTTTTAGAAATGTTTATAAATTAATTACAAATGAAAAGCTGAAATGTCTAGAGTCAATAAGTATCATAATCATAAGTCACATAATAAGTTACATGGACTCACTCTGTGTGCAATATTGGTATAGTAGTGTATACATCGTCTCTGTACCCCACACCTACAATTATCTGTAAGGTCCCTCAGTCGAGTGGTGAATTTCAAACACAGATTCAACCACAAAGACCAGGGAGGTTTTCCAATGCCTTGCAAAGAAGGGCACCTATTGGTAGATGGGTAAAAAAAAAAAAGCAGACATTACATATCCCTTTGAGCATGGTGAAGTTATTAATTACACTTTGGATGGTGTCTCAATACACCCAGTCACTACAAAGATACAGGCATCCTTCCTAACTTAGTTGCCGGAGAGGAAGGAAACCGCTCAGGGATTTCACTATGAGGCCAATGGTGACTTTAAAATAGTTACAGAGTTTAATGGCTGTGATAGGAGAAATCTGAGGATGGATCATCAACATTGTAGTTACTCCACAATACTAACCTAAATGACAGAGTGAAAAGAAGGAAGTTTGTACAGAAAACAAATATTCCAAAACATGCATCTTGTTTGCAACAAGGCACTAAAGAATAACTGCAAAGAAAATTGGCAAAGCAATTAACTTGTTGTCCTGAATATAAAGTGTTATGTTTGGGGAAAATCCAATAAAACATATTCCTGAGTACCACTCTCCATATTTTCAACAATAGTGGTGGCTGCATCATGTTATGGGTATGCCTGTAATCGTTAAAGACTAGAGAGTTTTTCAGGATAGAAAAATAAAGAACAGGAAAATCCTAATACCTTATTTACATAAGTATTCAGCCCCTTTGTTATGAGACTCGAAATTGAACACAGGTTAATCCTGTTTCCATTGATCATCCTTGAGATGTTTCTACAACTATATTGGAGTCCACCTTTGGTAAATTCAATTGATTGGACATGATTTGGAAAGGCACACACCTGTCTATATAAGGTCCCACAGTTGACAGTGCATGTCAAAGCAAAAACCAATCCGTGAGGTTGAAGGAATTGTCCGTAGAACTCAGAGACAGAATTGTGTCGAGGCACAGATCTGGGGAAGGGTACCAAAAAATGTCTGCAGCATTGAAGGTCCCCAATAACACAATGGCCTCAATCATTCTTAAATGGAAGAAGTGTGGAACCACCAAGAGTCTTCCTAGAGCTGGCCACCCGCCCAAACTGAGCAATTATGGGAGAAGGGCCTTGGTCAGGGAGGTGACCAAGAACCCGATGGTCACGCTGACAGAGCACCAGTTCCTCTGTGGAGATAGGATAACCTTCCAGAAGGACACCCATCTCTGCACCACTCCACCAATCAGGCCTTTATGGTAGAGTGGCCTGAAAGAAGCCACCCCTCAGAAAAGGCACATGACAGCCCACTTGGAGTTTGCCAAAAGGCGCCTAAAGGACTCTCAGACCATGAGAAACAAGATTCTTTGTTCTGATGAAACCAAGATTGAACTCTTTGGCCTGAATGCCAAGCGTCACGTCTGGAGGAAACCTGGCACCAGCCCTAAGGTGAAGCATGGTGGTGGCAGCATCATGCTATGGGGATGTTTATCAGCGGCAGGGACTGGGAGAATAGTAATGATCAAGGGAAAGATGAACGGAGCGAAGTACAGCGAGATCCTTGATGAAAACCTGCTCCAGAGCGCTCAGGACCTCAGACTGGGGCAAAGGTTCACCTTCCAACAGCACAATGGCTTCGTAACAATGAAGCCATTGCATATTAATGCATATTAATAATATTAGCTGTCTGTGTACATCCGAGGGCCAGCCGTGTGTCACGGATTCAGCCGAGGCTGCTCCTCCTCCTTGCTCGGGCAGGCTTCGGCGTTCGTCGTCGCCGGAGTACTAGCTGCTACCGATCTATGTTTCTGTGTTCTACTTGTTTTGTCTTTATTGTTCACACCTGGTTCCCATTATGTCTATGATTTGTTTTCCTATTTAACCCTCTGGCTCCCACTGTGTTTTGTGCGTGTTTGTCCATGTTTGGTTGTCGTCTGGTGAGCGGGTTTGTTCCTCCCTGCGTGGAGGGTGTGTTATTTACGTTACCTTCGAGTAAAGTACGTTTTCGATTAGCTCTGTGTCCTGCGCCTGACTTCGTCCTACCGCATCACACTGACCCCCTGACACCGTGCTGCCCTGTTCTGAGCCAATTGCAATTTTCCTAAGTCCTTTTTTGTGGCACCTGACCACACGACTGAACAGTAGTCCAGATGCGACAAAACTAAGGCCTGTAGGACCTGCCTTGTTGATAGAGTTGTTAAGATGTAGAGCAGCGCTTTATTATGGACAGACTTCTCCCTCCCCATTTTAGCTACTGTTATATCAATTTGTTTTGACCATGACAGTTTACAATCCAGGGTTACTCCAAGCAGTTTAGTCACCTCAACTTGCTCAATTTCCACATTATTTATTACAAGATTTAGTTGAGGTTTAGGGTTTAGTGAATGATTTGTCCCAAATACAATGCTTTTAATTTTTGAAATATTTAGGGCTAACTTATTCCTTGCCACCCACTCTGAAACTAACTGCAACTCTTTGTTAAATGTTGCAGTCATTTCAGTTGCTGTAGTAGCTGACACGTATAGTGTTGAGTCATCCGCATACATAGACACACTGGCTTTACTCAAAGCCAGTGGCATGTCATTAGTAAAGCTTGAGCCCTGTGTAGCTCAGTTGGTAGAGCACGGCGCTTGCAACGCCAGGGTTGTGGGTTCGTTTCCCACGGGGGGCCAGTATGAAAAAAGTATGAAAATGAATGCACTCACTAACTGTAAGTTGCTCTGGATAAGAGCGTCTGCTAAATGACTAAAAAGTAATGGGCCTAGACAGCTGCCCTGGGGAATTCCTGATTCTACCTGGATTATGTTGGAGAGGCTTCCATTAAAGAACACCCTCTTTGTTCGGTTAGACAGGTAACTCTTTATCCACAAAATAGCACGGGGTGTAAAGCCATAACACATAAGTTTTTCCACCAGCAGGCTATGATTGATAATGTCAAAAGCCGCAATTTTTTTCAGCCAATTATCAGTCATTTGTGTAAGTGCTGTGCTTGTTGAATGTCCTTCCCTATAAGCGTGCTGAAAGTTTGTTTTCAATTTGTTTACTGTAAAATAGCATTGTACCTGGCCAAACACAATTTTTTCAAAACTAAGGGTTGGTAACAGGCTGATTGGTCGGCTGTTTGAGCCAGTAAAGGGGGCTTTACTATTCTTAGGTAGCGGAATGACTTTTGCTTCCCTCCAGGCCTGAGGGCACACACTTTCTAGTAGGCTTAAATTGAAATTATGGCAAATAGGAGTGGCAATATCGTCTGTTATTTTCCTCAGTAATTTTCCATCCAAGTTGTCAGACCCCGGTGGCTTGTCATTGTTAATAGACAACAATCATTGTTTCACCTCTTCCACACTCACTTTACAGAATTCAAAATTACAATTCTTGTCTTTCATAATTTGTTCAGATATACTTGGATGTGTAGTGTCAGTGTTTGTTGCTGGCATGTCATGCCTAAGTTTGCTAATCTTGCCAATGAAAAAATCATTAAAGTAGTTGGCAATATCAGTTGTTTTTGTGATGAATGAGCCATCTGATTCAATGAATGATGGAACTATTTTGAGCACTTTTCTTCTGGGATGCTTCCTTGTTTTTATTGCTTTACTGGGAAGCTTAGCAGCAGTAGATGTGCTCATGTTCTTTATGTTAGTGCAGGGTGAGCTGCACACAGTGGACTTCCTCCTCGTGCTCACCGGCTCAGTGATAACAGTATTGAAACAATAAATAAACATAAACAAATATATAAAAATCTGGTTCATAGGCACATGATTACTGCATACAATAGCTGTAGGATCAGCAAACAACGCAATTATCACAACATAGGTTAAATATGGTTTTTTTACTGGCTTGGCTTCCTTTCCTCAATGATTTTACCCACGCACCACTACTGTGCCGAGCAGAAATTACAATAAGAAGCATTTTACAAAACGCAGGAGATATTTCTTATGCATAAAAAAAATATATATATATGTGAAAAACACAGAATTCTGCGTTAAACGACTGCTATCTAAGTAATTGGCTGAATTAATAAGGTATCGTATTGTGTAAGCTTTCTGCCGTGTTTGAGAAGTCAAGGCCCTTTGGATGAGTTATGTGTACCATTGCCATGTTGCTATGTTGATTTCCTTGAGTTTTTTCTCCTCTACGTTCTCGGCCCATCTGCTCCTCCCCCCTCTTCTCTGAGCAGAGCAGGCAGGCCCGTTGCCCTAGCGACTTCAGACTCCACACATACACAGCATGTAGACATGCTGCTAGAGAGCCAGTACTGTTCTTCCTTCAGACAAGCAGGCATGTGGTGGAAGGCTTCTCAACAGGCTTCTTAACAGCTTCTACCCCCAAGCCATAAGACTCCTGGACAGCTGATCATGGCTACCCGGACTATTTGCACCCCCACCCCCACCCCACCCCCTCTTTTACGCTGCTGCTACTCTGTTTATTATTTACGCATAGTCACTTTAACTCTACCCACATGTACATATTACCACAATTACCTCGACCAACCGGTGCCCCCGCACATTGACTCTGTACCGGTACCCCTGTATTTAGCCTCCCTACTGTTATTTAATTTTACTGCTGATCTTTAATTTTACTGCATTGGTGGTTAAGGGCTTGTAAGTAATCATTTCACTGTAAGGTCTACACCAGTTGTATTCGGTTCTAATCCCCTAAACTGGTTCTAATCCCCGAGCCGACTAGGTAAAAAATCTGCAGATGTGCCCTTGAGCAAGGCACTTAACCCTAATTGCTCCTTTAAGTCGCTCTGGATAAGAGCGTCTGCTAAATGACTAAAATGTAAATTTGATCAAAACTTTGTTCATATGCACAATGTTCCCATTCGCTTGTAAATTTCCAAACTCACCAAAAGTGACATTCGGTAGCTCCTACCTATATATGTATAACTTTATGAGATGGATTGTCTTTGCAATTAGTTTACTTTCGTTTGTGCTCGTTAGCGTATTTAGCTAGCAACCTCAATGGAAATTCACTATTACTTGTGCTAATGTTGTTAGCATTCTGGTAATAGACGCCCAATGGGCTTTTTTGTTTTTTGATTTCTTTGGCGCCACCTTGTGTACTAAACCGGTAATACCGTAAATCCTGGGGTGAGAGAAAAGACAGTATGACCAACTGCTCGTATTTTCTCTATAAACAATGGCTTACTTTGATATTACCCTAATAAAGTATAGAGCGTTTTGTGAAGGTTTGTTGTGGTGTCACTATTAGCCTGTTATACTGCAGGCCTATTACATTTACCCAACTGCTCGTATTTTCTATATAAACAATGGCTTACTTACCACCATAATTTGCAAATAAATATAATAAACAATCCTACAATGTGATTTTCTGGATTTGTTTTTCTCAATTTGTCTGTCATAGTTGACGTGTACCTATGATGAAAATTACAGGCCTCTCTCATCTTTTTAAGTGGGAGAACTTGCACAATTGGTGGCTGACTAAATACTTAAATCTCCGACAGCTGAAACGTAATGGTGGACAATTATTGTCTTAGGCAAGTAAAAACCAATAAAACAATAGGCTATGAAGTGTTTTATATGCTGCAGATCGAAAGACAAGGAATAGTGAATTGGTAATTAGTTATAGGCTGTTTTTAAGGACACATAAATATCCCTGTTGATTGGAGGACAAAGAATGCTGAGTTGCATCCAAAGAACACCATACCTACTGTGAAGCATGGGGGTGGAAACATCATGCTTTGGGGCTGTTTTTCTGCAAAGGGACCAGGACGACTGATCCGTGTAAAGGAAAGAATGAATGGGGCCATGTATCGTGAGATTTTGAGTGAAAACCTCCTTCCATCAGCAAGGGCATTGAAGATGAAACGTGGCTGGGTCTTTCAGCATGACAATGATCCCAAACACACCGCCCGGGCAATGAAGGAGTGGCTTCGTAAGAAGCATTTCAAGGTCCTGGAGTGGCCTACCCAGTCTCCAGATCTCAACCCCATAGAAAATCTTTGGAGGGAGTTGAAAGTCCGTGTTGCCCAGCGACAGCCCCAAAACGTCACTGCTCTAGAGGAGATCTGCATGGAGGAATGGGCCAAAATACCAGCAACAGTGTGTGAAAACCTTGTGAAGACTTACAGAAAACGTTTGACCTGTGTCATTGCCAACAATGGGTATATAACAAAGTATTGAGAAACTTTTGTTATTGACCAAATACTTATTTTCCACCATAATTTGCAAATAAATTCATTAAAAATCCTACAATGTGATTTGCTGGATTTTTTTTCTTCCATTTTGTCTGTCATAGTTGACGTGTACCTATGATGAAAATTACAGGCCTCTCTCATCTTTTTAAGTGGGAGAACTTGCACAATTGGTGGCTGACTAAATACTTAAATCTCCGACAGCTGAAACGTAATGGTGGACAATTATTGTCTTAGGCAAGTAAAAACCAATAAAACAATAGGCTATGAAGTGTTTTATATGCTGCAGATCGAAAGACAAGGAATAGTGAATTGGTAATTAGTTATAGGCTGTTTTTAAGGACACATAAATATCCCTGTTGATTGATGGCTGTGTGGTGGACGGCCTACAGAAAAGTCTGTGGTCATACGCACATCCTTAAAAACATAAGTGCTGGGCTAATGAAGAATACTAGTAAAGAACAAGAAACTCCTGAGTGGCACAGTGGTCTAAGGCACTGCATCGCAGTGCTAACTGTGCCACTAGAGATCCTGGTTCGAATCCAGGCTCTGTCGCAGCCGGCCGCGGCCGGGAGACTCATGGGCGTCGCACAATTGGTCCAGGGTAGGGGAGGGAATGGCCGGCAGGGATGTAGCTCAGTTGATAGAGCATGGCGTTTGCAACGCCAGGGTTGTGGGTTCGATTCCCACGGGGGGCCAGTATAAAAAAATATGTATTCACTAACTGTAAGTCGCTCTGGATAAGAGCGTCTGCTAAATGACTTAAATGTAAGAAGCTGCTTCATTGACAACATTTTGAACCAAAAATGGATCTTCCTCAGGTCGAACCGGTGGACACCCAATGCGTATCGATGACCGATAAACGTCTCAAATGTTTGATGAAATAAAATCTTCCCTGTCACTTATCCGGTACCAACTTTTCCTAACGGAAACCCTGATACACACATACTACACACACTCGCAGCATCCCTTAGCCTCTCTGTCTGTCTCTCTCTCTCTCTCTCTCTCTCTCTCTCTCTCTCTCTCTCTCTCTCTCTCTCTCTCTCTCTCTCTCTCTCTCTCTCTCTCTCTCTCTCTCTCTCTCTCTCTCTCTCTCTCTCTCTCTCTCTCTCTCTCTCTCTCTCTCTCTCTCTCTCTCTCTCTCTCTCTCTCTCTCTCTCTCTCTCCCACTCTCTCTCTCTCTCTCTCTCTCTCTCTCTCTCTCTCTCTCTCTCTCTCTCTCTCTCTCTCTCTCTCTCTCTCTCTCTCTCTCTCTCTCTCTCTCTCTCTCTCTCTCTCTCTCTCTCTCTCTCTCTCTCTCTCTCTCTCTCTCTCTCTCTCTCTCTCTCTCTCTCTCTCTCTCTCTCTCTCTCTCTCTCTCTCTCTCTCTCTCTCTCTCTCTCTCTCTCCCTCAGCCTCTCTATCTCTTTCTCTACCTCAGCCTCTGAAGCAAAGTGGACAGCCAGGCGTAGACGGATCCACTTTGACTGTAGGGTGTTGCCTTGCTTGGGGTTGGGCAGATATTGCTGCATTGGCTCATAGCCACGGCACTCCGAGCTGAACGATTACATAGATAGATCTAAGCTGACGCCAGCCAGGCCAAGCATATGGTCCAGACTGGGTGGGATAATACACTGATTCCTTGGCACGTCACAAATGGCACCCTATTCCCTATATAGTGCACTACTTTTGAAAGAGCCCTATGGGGGTGCACTATAAAGTAGGGCACTATGAAAGGAATAGGGTGCCATTCAGGACAGATCCCTTACAGAGAAGCACTGAGTTCTCTCTTCTATGAATGCGGTGCATTTCCATATTCTAAGTACACTAATAGTCATTTACAGCCAATCCCAGATGTAATATAAAGCACTGCTTTGTCGGGCTGGTCTGATCTGGTCTGATCTGATCTGCAGGTAAAGGTTATCCGCTGCCCGAGGCTCAGAGCCACTAGAGACGTGTGTGTGTGCGTGTGTGTGTGTGTGTGTGTGTGTGTGTGTATGTGTGTGCATGCATGCGTGTGTGTGTGTGTGTGTGTGTGTGTGTGTGTATGTGTGTGCATGCGTGTGTGTGTGCGTGCGTGTGTGTGCGTGCTTCCGCTGTGTTTGTTTGTGTGTGTGTGTGCGCGCGTGTGTGAACAATTCACTTTCTCTACTGTTGTTTCTGCTGAAGGTCCAACAACAAGGAGAACACATCTGCTGGTGAAACCCTAACCAGATGGACTAGCTTCTCACCTCAACACTTTAATATGCACTGATATTTCTATTGCATATTCATGGCCACTGACTCAAAAGGCCACAAGAAGAAATGTGTTATCGGCTGTGCACCAGTCGGCACCCTATTCCCTATGTACTGCACTACTTTTTTAGCCATAGGGCTCTGGTCAAAAGTAGTGCCCTATATATGGAATAGGGTGCCGATTGGGATGCATCCCTCCTTTTTCTGGCAGTGAATTAGTCATAAAAAATGAAATTTGGAGACAAATGCTTCAAGTACGTGGAGTACCTTTCAGAGCTCGATTCTGATGTTCTGAACAACAAATTGTTATTGGAACAGAAAGGTTTACAGATGGATAGCTAGTGGGTTCCTTCAGAAAGGTTTACAGATGGTCCCGCTTTAAATGACAGCTCATAAAGGCTTCATAAAGCCTTCATAAGCACTACATAAATGTGTTACAAAGCATCTATAACGGTATGTCATGCTTTATAAAGGGTTCATAAATGTGGCATAACTGTGGCATAATCACCAATGTCAAATAACCCACTATGTTGAATATGATATCAACACGTGCTCTCTAAAGGGTGACATGTTGTGCTGAAGGATGACATACGCTCTGAAGTGACGTCATGTTAGTCACATTACACCTAATGTCATTCCCAAATGCGCGGAAGATCTGGTGGACCAACGCATCAAACTTGGCCTTTATTAGTTAGGGTTAGGTCTATAATAACATTTGAAGAAGATAAATTGTGGAAATGGGCAAGGTTCAGCCATAATTATGACTTTTTGACTTTGTTAACTAGTGGCGATGACAAAAACGTTGAATGGTTGATCTCCCAGGGTTATATGTGCTGTGTGTGCAATAGCCTGGGGATGACGTTACAGCAAGAAACACTTACCTTGATGAAAGCCCCTTGATGAAAGTGTCTTTCTTCTGGAACCAAGTTAGTACGTGTTCCTCAGTACACAACAACAACGAGCCATACCGAGCGGTGCTGGGCCCAGTCAGGTCTTTAACACAACAACAACGAGCCATACCGCGGGGTGCTGGGCCCAGTCAGGTCTTTAACACAACAACAACGAGCCGTACCGTGGGGTGCTGGGCCCAGTCAGGTCTTTGACACATTCACCCACTCCCCCCGCTGAAAAGAGCAGCCACAAAATATTGGCGCCATTGTAAACAGGTTGTAATCAAGCCCTGGTCTCCAGCATGGGAACAGAAGAGGAATGAATACCTGGTGTGGTGGTCTCAGGTTGGACTACTCCAAGTCATCTTGGTTCTGAAACACACAACTGCAAGCTTTGCAGGTCCATCAACAAATGTAAATACCTCTCACACCCTAAGGTAACCTGTGGATCATGAGAGAAACCTTCATAAATCAGCAGAATGCTGAACCAGTACATCACTGGGGCCAAGCTTCCTGCCATCCAGGACCTCTATACCAGGCGGTGTCAGAGGAAGGCCCTCAAAATTGTCAAAGACTTCAGCCACCCTAGTCATAGACTGTTTCTCTCTGCTACCGCACGGCAAGCGGTACCGCAGCGCCAAGTCTAGGTTCCAAAAGGCTTCTTAACAGCTTCTACCCACAAGCCATAAGACTCCTGAACAGCTAATCATGTCTACCCGGACTATTTGCATTGTTTTTAAAACATGTTCCAAAGTCAAATAAATGCCCCCAATGCAAATCACTGTGTACGGAATATTGGCTTAGAGCAAGAACTATTCTGGGTGCCGCAGTAAAAGTATTACAATTTGTATATTTTTTGTCATTTAGCAAACACTCTAATCCAGAGTGACTTACAGTTAGTGCATTCTTTTTAAGATAGCAAGGTGGGACAACCACATATCACATGTATAGAAATTACACTTTTCCTTAATAATGTAGCTGTCAGTAGAGTCAGAGCTAGAAGGGTGGTCAAATGCAAGTCCCGTAGGGGTGGGAGGGCCAAGAGACCTGAGGTGGCAGAACGGAGTGCTCGGGTTGGGGTGTAGGGTTTGAGCAGAGCCTGAAGGTAGGGAGGGGCAGTTCCTCTTGCTGCTCCGTAGATAAGCACCATGGTCTTGTAGGGGATGCGAGCTTAGACTGGAAGCCAGTGGGGTGTGCGGAGGAGCCGGGTGACATGAGCGAACATGGGAAGGTTGAAATCCAGGCGGGCTGCTGCGCTCTGGATAAGATGCAGGGGTTTGATGGCCCAAGCGGGGAGCCCAGTCAACAGCGAGTTGCAGTAGTCCAGACGGGAGAGAACAAGGGCTTGGATTAGGACCTGCGCCACTTCCTGTGTGAGGTAGGGTCGTACTCTATGGATGATGTAGAGAATGAACCTGCAGGAGCGGGTCACTGCTTTGACGTTTGTAGATAACGACAGGGTGTTGTTCAGGGTCACGCCAAGGTTCTTTGCACCCTTTGAGGGCTTCACTGTGGAGTTGTCAACCATGATGGAGAGGTCTTTGAGCGGGAAGGCCTTCCCCGGGAAGAAGAGCAGTTCCGTCTTGTCGAGGTTGAGCTTGAGGTGGTGGGCCGACATCCAAGTTGAGATATCTGCCAGGCACGCAGAGATTGGTGTCAGAAGGGGGGAAGTAGAGAAGTAGTTGAGTGTCAACCGCATAGCAATGATAGGAGAGACCATGTGAGGATATGACGGAGCCGAGTGACTTGGTATATAGAGAGAAGAGGAGAGGGCCTAGAATCGAGCCCGTGGGGACACAAGTAGGGAGAGTACGTGGTGCAGACACAGATCCTCTCCACGTCACCTGGTAGGAGCGGCCTGCCAGGTAGGATGCAATCCAACAGTGTGCAGAGCCTGAGATGCCCAGTTCTGAGAGGGTGGAGAGGAGGATCTGATGATTCACAGTGTTGAAGGCAGGGGATAGATCTAAGAGGATGAGAACAGAGGAGGGAGAGTCAGCTTTGGCAGTGCAGAGAGCCTCCAAGACACAGAGAATAGCAGTTTCTGTTGAGTACCCAGTCTTGAAGCCTGACTGGTTAGGGTCAAGAAGATCATTCTGAGAGAGATAACAAGAAAGTTGATCAGAGACAGCATGCTCAAGTGTTTTGGAAAGAAAAGGGATACAGGTTTATAGTTTTTGACATCAGATGAGTCAAGTGTTGGTTTCTTGTGGAGGGGAGCAACTCGGGCCATTTTGAAGTCAGAGGGGACGCAGCCAGTGGACAGGGATGAGTTGATGAGGCAAGTGAGGAATGGAAGAAGCTCTCCAGAGGTGGTCTGGAGAAGGGGATGGGGTTGAGCGGGCAGGTTGTCGGGCGGCCAGACCTCACTAGTCGCAGGATGTCATCTGAGGGGAGAAAGAGGTCCAGGCGTAGGGTAGTTCTATGTGAGTGAGACCAGTGGACTCAATAGCCTGAGTGAATAAGTAGTGGATATCGTCAACCTTTTTTTCAAAGTGGTTGACAAAGTCTTCTGCAAGAGGGACGAGAAGGGACAAGAAGGTGGGACGAGTTTCCTAGGGTTAAAGGCAGAAGATTGAAATGTAGAGTGGTAGAAAGTGGCAGCGGATACAGAGGAAGAAAAGGTAGAGAGGAGGGAGTGAAAGAATGATAGGTCCTCCGGAAGTTTAGTTTTCCTCCATTATCGCTCAGCTGCCTGCATCCCTGTTCTGTAAGCTTGCAATGAGTCACTCAGCCATGGAGCAGGAGGGGAGGGCCGAGCTGGCCGGGAGGAAAGGGGACAGTGCGAGTCATAGGGTGCCGAAAGGGTGGAGAGTAGGGTTGAAGAGGCAGAATCAGGAGACAGGAGGGAGAAGGGATTTAGCAGAAGGGAGAGATGATAGGATAGAAGAGGAGAGAGTAGTGATAGAGAGAGTGAAGATTGCGACTGCGCATGACCATCTGGGGCTGAGTGGTTAGGGTTGGAGGAGAGGGAGACAGAAAAGGAAACAAAGTAGTAATCAGAGAACTGGAGGGGGTTGCAGTGAGATTAGAAGTAGAACAACCTCTAGTAAAGATGAAGTCAAGGGTATTGCCTGCCTTGTGAGAGGGAGGGGACTGGGAAAGGGTGAGGTCAAAAGAGGCAAGGAGGGGAAAGAGAGAGTTGGAAATAAATTAATCGAAGGCAGACGTTGGGAGGTTGAAGTCGCCAAGTACGATCAGCGGTGAGCCATCAGCAGGAAATTAGCTTATCAAGGTGTCAAGCTCATTGAGGAACTCTCCAAAGGCACCTGGCGGGCGATAGATGACAATAATGTTATGCTTGAGTGGACAAGTGACAGTGACAGCATGGAATTCAAATGAGGAAATGGACAGGTGAGAGAGGGAGTCTCCACTCAGGAGAAATTTGTAGCCCTGTGTCACCCTCGCGACGACCAGATGCTCTCGGACTATGAGAGAAAACATAGTCGGATGAAAAAAGAGCAGCTGGAGTAGCTGTTGTTCTCTGGGGTGATCAGTGGCGATTTTGGTGAAAGAAAAAAAAAAAAAAGTGGGATGCATGCCAACAAAGCCACTACACAACACAACACTAAGCAATACATTAATTGCAGTATAAACTGTGACAAACAGTGCCCACAAACTTTTCCAACAGCATTATTTTGAGCACCATGGAGTGAATCCTTACCACTGCTACACCTGGCTATCAGTGGAGTCTTGTCTGGCAGCGAAACAGTTCATTCAGCCTCATTCACTGCCTTTAAAAAAAACATAGCTGAAATGGCTGACTTGCTTAAACAAATGTGGTTTCTACTGACAATTGAGATGTACAAACTATGGCATAAGGGGACGACAAGCAGATAAGAGGCAATCCGTAATTTCGATTAAGACATTAATGAGCGAGCTAGGACAGACGTAGTCAATATAACTATTTGTTTAGCACTTTTGAAATGTACAACGACAGAATTCAGAACATGAGCCGTTCTTACAGTGTTCTCCCTGTACACCAAGTCAGAACCGTAGGGTAAATAAAGGGGGCATATAATCAGACAATGAAAGCTCTTACAATATTCGATGATTACATTTCTCTAAAACGGGATATAGGCTACATGTACACCACCAAGTCAGAACAGTAGGCGAAATTAAGTGGGGAAAATAGACCAAATTATTAGGGTGAGGCACATGGACTAATAACAGCTTCCTACACAACATACACTTAGTATTACTTTCTTTCTTACTTTCTCCCTGGCATATTACATCATTTAAGCAGCAGCATACAATACATTTTTGGACTCACCTTGTTGTGCTGTGCTCACTTGAACAGGAAGGTGGCGCGGCGGTCCTTCGTGGGCAAATTTTGTCATCAAAGTCTGGCATTCTCTGGATTTATGTTGCTTTCAAGACAGCTGGGAACTCGGAAAAAAAACAAGGTTGAATCATGATGACGTCAGTGATCTTCATGTCGTAGCTCTAGAAAGAGGCCCGAGTCCCGGATTTACAAATCCGAGTTGGATGACCGTTCAAAACATATTTTCCCAGTTGGAGCTCGTTTTTTCCAGAGTTCCCAGTTTTCTTGAACTCACTGAAGTCAAGTTTTCGCAGTTCCGAGTTAACAGATGTTTTGAAAGCGGCACAAATCATGCTTCATTGACAGCATGGCCAATGTTGAATGTATATCATTTTAAACTTGGAAAAGAGACCCTTAATCACAGATTTGGGACCAAAAACCACTCCACTGAATAGCAGGCTAGTGATTGCTTTGCAACGCTTGCAGTTAGCCACTGATTCCTTCCAAACCACTCATTGTTGAATTTGCGATTTCCAACTTGTTGTGTAATGTTTATGTCCAATGGCCGATGAGCACCGATAAGTTTTATCTATAATTTCTCTTCATTATTTATCTTCATATGACAAGGATTAAAAAGGATTTGCCAGTAGATTGTCGACTTGATTCATGATGATGACTGCTAGCTAAGATTTTGAAAGTATGATTTTGATATGATCAGTCCAATCAAAGCTACTGTAAATATAACGTGATTTGACGTAATTAAATAGGTGGCCAATGACCTTGAGCCTTCTTGAATGGGCACTTCTAATGTAACTCTATGGCAGAACCCAAGGGGCTTGAATTTTCGAGCTCTACCCTTCGAGTTGGCGGTGAGGTAGTGTCCCCATGATTGACAGAACACTGAGCCAATCACGGCGCAACTAGAGAACATTACCAGCACCTACGCTCCGTATTTTCAGCTGGCTGCCCCTCCACCACAGAAAGCACTGAGCTAGGCTGAAACACCTGCATTTTGGAGCTGCCTTACTCAAGAAAGCAAAAAAGAGACCATGTTTGTATGCGGCTTTATTAACTCAATTATTTATTTTGTTGTTGTACATTGTTTGCAATCTGATATGTGACACATATTAATGGCAAAATAACATGCAAAACAGGCAAGCCCAAAAAAAAAACATATATAATCCGTCATGAAGCTGGTTGAGAGAATGCCAGAAGTGTGCAAAGCTGTCATCAAGGCAAAGGGTGGCTGTTTGAGGAATCTCAAATATAAAATATATTTTGATTTGTTTAACACTTTTTTGATTCCATACGTGTTCTTTCATAGTTTTGATGTCTTCACTATTATTCTACAATGTAGAAAATAAAGAAAAACCCTTGAATGAGTAGGTGTGTCCAAACTTTTGACTGGTACTGTATATAGTATATTTTGTATTATAATTTTTTTAACAAAAAATGTGGGGCCCTGAAAGACGGGTCGCCACTGGGGTTGATCCATGTCTCCGTCAGGGCCAAAAAGTCAAGGGACTGAAGGGCAGCATAGGCCGTTCTTGACCGCAGATCGGCAGTTCCAAACGCTGCCTGAGACCAGGAATTGGGATGTGTGCGCAGGGTACACTAAATTAGAAGGGTTGCAGCCAAGGGGTGGGGAGCGTCTGTAAAGCCTACAGGGGGAGGAGCCAACAGGTAGAGAAAAGACACACATAGATGACAAAGATACAAAAGAGCAAAAATGAGATAATCTGTAAATAACGAGGTAAGATACTCAAGTGAGAGAGTATTTTTCTTGCCTTCCTCCAACAACTCTGCAGAACCGTCTTTGTTTCGACGACGGTCTTAGTTTTATGATAAAACCGCCTCTGACACGACTGCCACTTACAGCTGCCGCTGAGAAAGCAGGGAATACTGAACAACCAACGCTAATTGCTGATTGGCTAGCAGAGGTGGAGAGCACACCTCCCTGTACTAATTGCTGATTGGCTAGCAGAGGTGGAGAGCACACCTCCCTGTACTAATTGCTGATTGCCTAGGAGAGGTGAAACCACTCCCCCTGCAATACAGCCAATGATGACCAAAACACGTCACAAGTCACAGTATTGTAGGGAATATCAGTAGGGTCTGTAGAAAGTACATATGGTGTCATTTAATGGGGCTCTGAATAATGTGTTGCTGGCCTTTTACTACATCCATTCCATTGCAAATCACTGTATATAGAATATAGAATCATCACGTGTCACTGTATATAGAATATAGAATCATCACGTGTCACTGTATATAGAATATAGAATCATCACATGTCACTGTATATAGAATATAGAATCATCACGTGTCACTGTATATAGAATATAGAATCATCACGTGTCATTGTATATAGAATATAGAATCATCACATGTATCACTGTATATAGAATATAGAATCATCACGTGTCACTGTATATAGAATATAGAATCATCACGTGTCACTGTATATAGAATATAGAATCATTACATGTCACTGTATATAGAATATAGAATCATCACGTGTCACTGTATATAAAATATAGAATCATCACGTGTCACTGTATATAGAATATAGAATCATCACGTGTCACTGTATATAGAATATAGAATCATCACATGTGTCACTGTATATAGAATATAGAATCATTACGTGTCCCTGTATATAGAATATAGAATCATCACGTGTCACTGTATATAGAATATAGAATCATCACATGTGTCACTGTATATAGAATATAGAATCATCACGTGTCACTGTATATAGAATATAGAATCATCACGTGTCACTGTATATAGAATATAGAATCATTACATGTCACTGTATATAGAATATAGAATCATCACGTGTCACTGTATATAGAATATAGAATCATCACGTGTCACTGTATATAGAATATAGAATCATCACGTGTCACTGTATATAGAATATAGAATCATCACGTGTCACTGTATATAGAATATAGAATCATCACGTGTCACTGTATATAGAATATAGAATCATCACGTGTCACTGTATATAGAATATAGAATCATCACGTGTCACTGTATATAGAATATAGAATCATCACGTGTCACTGTATATAGAATATAGAATCATCACGTGTCACTGTATATAGAATATAGAATCATCACGTGTCACTGTATATAGAATATAGAATCATCACGTGTCACTGTATATAGAATATAGAATCATCACGTGTCACTGTATATAGAATATAGAATCATCACGTGTCACTGTATATAGAATATAGAATCATCACGTGTCACTGTATATAGAATATAGAATCATCACGTGTCACTGTATATAGAATATAGAATCATCACGTGTCACTGTATATAGAATATAGAATCATCACGTGTCACTGTATATAGAATATAGAATCATCACGTGTCACTGTATATAGAATATAGAATCATCACGTGTCACTGTATATAGAATATAGAATCATCACGTGTCACTGTATATAGAATATAGAATCATCACGTGTCACTGTATATAGAATATAGAATCATCACGTGTCACTGTATATAGAATATAGAATCATCACGTGTCACTGTATATAGAATATAGAATCATCACGTGTCACTGTATATAGAATATAGAATCATCACGTGTCACTGTATATAGAATATAGAATCATCACGTGTCACTGTATATAGAATATAGAATCATCACGTGTCACTGTATATAGAATATAGAATCATCACGTGTCACTGTATATAGAATATAGAATCATCACGTGTCACTGTATATAGAATATAGAATCATCACGTGTCACTGTATATAGAATATAGAATCATCACGTGTCACTGTATATAGAATATAGAATCATCACGTGTCACTGTATATAGAATATAGAATCATCACGTGTCACTGTATATAGAATATAGAATCATCACGTGTCACTGTATATAGAATATAGAATCATCACAGTGTCACTGTATATAGAATATAGAATCATCACGTGTCACTGTATATAGAATATAGAATCATCACATGTGTCACTGTATATAGAATATAGAATCATCACTGTGTCACTGTATATAGAATATAGAATCATCACATGTGTCACTGTATATAGAATATAGAATCATCACATGTGTCACTGTATATAGAATATAGAATCATCACGTGTCACTGTATATAGAATATAGAATCATCACGTGTCACTGTATATAGAATATAGAATCATCACATGTGTCACTGTATATAGAATATAGAATCATCACATGTGTCACTGTATATAGAATATAGAATCATCACAGTGTCACTGTATATAGAATATAGAATCATCACATGTGTCACTGTATATAGAATATAGAATCATCACGTGTCACTGTATATAGAATATAGAATCATCACTGTGTCACTGTATATAGAATATAGAATCATCACTGTGTCACTGTATATAGAATATAGAATCATCACGTGTCACTGTATATAGAATATAGAATCATCACATGTGTCACTGTATATAGAATATAGAATCATCACATGTCACTGTATATAGAATATAGAATCATCACATGTGTCACTCTATATAGAATATAGAATCATCACATGTGTCACTGTATATAGAATATAGAATCATCACATGTCACTGTATATAGAATATAGAATCATCACGTGTCACTGTATATAGAATATAGAATCATCACATGTGTCACTGTATATAGAATATGGAATCATCACATGTGTCACTGTATATAGAATATAGAATCATCACGTGTCACTGTATATAGAATATAGAATCATCACATGTGTCACTGTATATAGAATATAGAATCATCACGTGTCACTGTATATAGAATATAGAATCATCACATGTGTCACTGTATATAGAATATAGAATCATCACATGTGTCACTGTATATAGAATATAGAATCATCACATGTCACTCTATATAGAATATAGAATCATCACATGTGTCACTGTATATAGAATATAGAATCATCACATGTCACTGTATATAGAATATAGAATCATCACGTGTCACTGTATATAGAATATAGAATCATCACATGTGTCACTGTATATAGAATATGGAATCATCACATGTGTCACTGTATATAGAATATAGAATCATCACGTGTCACTGTATATAGAATATAGAATCATCACATGTGTCACTGTATATAGAATATAGAATCATCACGTGTCACTGTATATAGAATATAGAATCATCACTGTGTCACTGTATATAGAATATAGAATCATCACATGTGTCACTGTATATAGAATATAGAATCATCACGTGTCACTCTATATAGAATATAGAATCATCACGTGTCACTGTATATAGAATATAGAATCATCACATGTCACTGTATATAGAATATAGAATCATCACGTGTCACTGTATATAGAATATAGAATCATCACGTGTCACTGTATATAGAATATAGAATCATCACATGTGTCACTGTATATAGAATATAGAATCATCACGTGTCACTGTATATAGAATATAGAATCATCACGTGTCACTGTATATAGAATATAGAATCATCACGTGTCACTGTATATAGAATATAGAATCATCACGTGTCACTGTATATAGAATATAGAATCATCACGTGTCACTGTATATAGAATATAGAATCATCACATGTGTCACTGTATATAGAATATAGAATCATCACGTGTCACTGTATATAGAATATAGAATCATCACGTGTCACTGTATATAGAATATAGAATCATCACATGTCACTGTATATAGAATATAGAATCATCACGTGTCACTGTATATAGAATATAGAATCATCACGTGTCACTGTATATAGAATATAGAATCATCACGTGTCACTGTATATAGAATATAGAATCATCACGTGTCACTGTATATAGAATATAGAATCATCACGTGTCACTGTATATAGAATATAGAATCATCACGTGTCACTGTATATAGAATATAGAATCATCACGTGTCACTGTATATAGAATATAGAATCATCACGTGTCACTGTATATAGAATATAGAATCATCACATGTGTCACTGTATATAGAATATAGAATCATCACGTGTCACTGTATATAGAATATAGAATCATCACGTGTCACTGTATATAGAATATAGAATCATCACGTGTCACTGTATATAGAATATAGAATCATCACATGTGTCACTGTATATAGAATATAGAATCATCACAGTGTCACTGTATATAGAATATAGAATCATCACGTGTCACTGTATATAGAATATAGAATCATCACGTGTCACTGTATATAGAATATAGAATCATCACATGTGTCACTGTATATAGAATATAGAATCATCACATGTGTCACTGTATATAGAATATAGAATCATCACGTGTCACTGCATATAGAATATAGAATCATCACATGTGTCACTGTATATAGAATATAGAATCATCACGTGTCACTGTATATAGAATATAGAATCATCACGTGTCACTGTATATAGAATAAAGAATCATCACATGTGTCACTGTATATAGAATATAGAATCATCACGTGTCACTGTATATAGAATATAGAATCATCACGTGTCACTGTATATAGAATATAGAATCATCACATGTCACTGTATATAGAATATAGAATCATCACGTGTCACTGTATATAGAATATAGAATCATCACATGTGTCACTGTATATAGAATATAGAATCATCACTGTGTCACTGTATATAGAATATAGAATCATCACGTGTCACTGTATATAGAATATAGAATCATCACGTGTCACTGTATATAGAATATAGAATCATCACGTGTCACTGTATATAGAATATAGAATCATCACGTGTCACTGTATATAGAATATAGAATCATCACATGTTCACTGTATATAGAATATAGAATCATCACGTGTCACTGTATATAGAATATAGAATCATCACATGTGTCACTGTATATAGAATATGGAATCATCACATGTGTCACTGTATATAGAATATAGAATCATCACGTGTCACTGTATATAGAATATAGAATCATCACGTGTCACTGTATATAGAATATAGAATCATCACATGTGTCACTGTATATAGAATATAGAATCATTACGTGTCCCTGTATATAGAATATAGAATCATCACGTGTCACTGTATATAGAATATAGAATCATCACGTGTGTCACTGTATATAGAATATAGAATCATCACGTGTCACTGTATATAGAATATAGAATCATCACGTGTCACTGTATATAGAATATAGAATCATTACATGTCACTGTATATAGAATATAGAATCATCACGTGTCACTGTATATAGAATATAGAATCATCACGTGTCACTGTATATAGAATATAGAATCATCACGTGTCACTGTATATAGAATATAGAATCATCACGTGTCACTGTATATAGAATATAGAATCATCACGTGTCACTGTATATAGAATATAGAATCATCACGTGTCACTGTATATAGAATATAGAATCATCACGTGTCACTGTATATAGAATATAGAATCATCCGTGTCACTGTATATAGAATATAGAATCATCAAGTGTCACTGTATATAGAATATAGAATAATCACGTGTCACTGTATATAGAATATAGAATCATCACGTGTCACTGTATATAGAATATAGAATCATCACGTGTCACTGTATATAGAATATAGAATCATCACGTGTCACTGTATATAGAATATAGAATCATCACATGTGTCACTGTATATAGAATATAGAATCATCACGTGTCACTGTATATAGAATATAGAATCATCACGTGTCACTGTATATAGAATATAGAATCATCACGTGTCACTGTATATAGAATATAGAATCATCACGTGTCACTGTATATAGAATATAGAATCATCACGTGTCACTGTATATAGAATATAGAATCATCACGTGTCACTGTATATAGAATATAGAATCATCACGTGTCCCTGTATATAGAATATAGAATCATCACGTGTCACTGTATATAGAATATAGAATCATCACGTGTCACTGTATATAGAATATAGAATAATCACGTGTCACTGTATATAGAATATAGAATCATCACGTGTCACTGTATATAGAATATAGAATCATCACGTGTCACTGTATATAGAATATAGAATCATCACGTGTCACTGTATATAGAATATAGAATCATCACATGTGTCACTGTATATAGAATATAGAATCATCACGTGTCACTGTATATAG
Source organism: Coregonus clupeaformis (assembly GCF_020615455.1). Lineage (NCBI taxonomy): Eukaryota > Metazoa > Chordata > Actinopteri > Salmoniformes > Salmonidae > Coregonus > Coregonus clupeaformis. The sequence goes on from NC_059201.1 coordinate 4,794,263, forward strand.
AATATAGAATCATCACGTGTCACTGTATATAGAATATAGAATCATCACGTGTCACTGTATATAGAATATAGAATCATCACATGTGTCACTGTATATAGAATATAGAATCATCACGTGTCACTGTATATAGAATATAGAATCATCACATGTGTCACTGTATATAGAATATAGAATCATCACATGTGTCACTGTATATAGAATATAGAATCATCACGTGTCACTGTATATAGAATATAGAATCATCACGTGTCACTGTATATAGAATATAGAATCATCACGTGTCACTGCATATAGAATATAGAATCATCACATGTGTCACTGTATATAGAATATAGAATCATCACGTGTCACTGTATATAGAATATAGAATCATCACATGTGTCACTGTATATAGAATATAGAATCATCACATGTGTCACTGTATATAGAATATAGAATCATCACGTGTCACTGTATATAGAATATAGAATCATCACATGTGTCACTGTATATAGAATATAGAATCATCACGTGTCACTGTATATAGAATATAGAATCATCACATGTGTCACTGTATATAGAATATAGAATCATCACATGTGTCACTGTATATAGAATATAGAATCATCACATGTCACTCTATATAGAATATAGAATCATCACATGTGTCACTGTATATAGAATATAGAATCATCACATGTCACTGTATATAGAATATAGAATCATCACGTGTCACTGTATATAGAATATAGAATCATCACATGTGTCACTGTATATAGAATATGGAATCATCACATGTGTCACTGTATATAGAATATAGAATCATCACGTGTCACTGTATATAGAATATAGAATCATCACATGTCACTCTATATAGAATATAGAATCATCACATGTGTCACTGTATATAGAATATAGAATCATCACATGTCACTGTATATAGAATATATAATCATCACATGTGTCACTGTATATAGAATATGGAATCATCACATGTGTCACTGTATATAGAATATAGAATCATCACGTGTCACTGTATATAGAATATAGAATCATCACATGTGTCACTGTATATAGAATATAGAATCATCACGTGTCACTGTATATAGAATATAGAATCATCACATGTGTCACTGTATATAGAATATAGAATCATCACATGTGTCACTGTATATAGAATATAGAATCATCACATGTCACTCTATATAGAATATAGAATCATCACATGTGTCACTGTATATAGAATATAGAATCATCACATGTCACTGTATATAGAATATAGAATCATCACGTGTCACTGTATATAGAATATAGAATCATCACATGTGTCACTGTATATAGAATATGGAATCATCACATGTGTCACTGTATATAGAATATAGAATCATCACGTGTCACTGTATATAGAATATAGAATCATCACGTGTCACTGTATATAGAATATAGAATCATCACGTGTCACTGTATATAGAATATAGAATCATCACGTGTCACTGTATATAGAATATAGAATCATCACATGTGTCACTGTATATAGAATATAGAATCATTACGTGTCCCTGTATATAGAATATAGAATCATCACGTGTCACTGTATATAGAATATAGAATCATCACATGTGTCACTGTATATAGAATATAGAATCATCACGTGTCACTGTATATAGAATATAGAATCATCACGTGTCACTGTATATAGAATATAGAATCATTACATGTCACTGTATATAGAATATAGAATCATCACGTGTCACTGTATATAGAATATAGAATCATCACGTGTCACTGTATATAGAATATAGAATCATCACGTGTCACTGTATATAGAATATAGAATCATCACGTGTCACTGTATATAGAATATAGAATCATCACGTGTCACTGTATATAGAATATAGAATCATCACGTGTCACTGTATATAGAATATAGAATCATCACGTGTCCCTGTATATAGAATATAGAATCATCACGTGTCACTGTATATAGAATATAGAATCATCAAGTGTCACTGTATATAGAATATAGAATAATCACGTGTCACTGTATATAGAATATAGAATCATCACGTGTCACTGTATATAGAATATAGAATCATCACGTGTCACTGTATATAGAATATAGAATCATCACGTGTCACTGTATATAGAATATAGAATCATCACATGTGTCACTGTATATAGAATATAGAATCATCACGTGTCACTGTATATAGAATATAGAATCATCACGTGTCACTGTATATAGAATATAGAATCATCACGTGTCACTGTATATAGAATATAGAATCATCACGTGTCACTGTATATAGAATATAGAATCATCACGTGTCACTGTATATAGAATATAGAATCATCACGTGTCACTGTATATAGAATATAGAATCATCACGTGTCACTGTATATAGAATATAGAATCATCACGTGTCCCTGTATATAGAATATAGAATCATCACGTGTCACTGTATATAGAATATAGAATCATCACGTGTCACTGTATATAGAATATAGAATAATCACGTGTCACTGTATATAGAATATAGAATCATCACGTGTCACTGTATATAGAATATAGAATCATCACGTGTCACTGTATATAGAATATAGAATCATCACGTGTCACTGTATATAGAATATAGAATCATCACATGTGTCACTGTATATAGAATATAGAATCATCACGTGTCACTGTATATAGAATATAGAATCATCACGTGTCACTGTATATAGAATATAGAATCATCACGTGTCACTGTATATAGAATATAGAATCATCACATGTGTCACTGTATATAGAATATAGAATCATCACGTGTCACTGTATATAGAATATAGAATCATCACATGTGTCACTGTATATAGAATATAGAATCATCACATGTGTCACTGTATATAGAATATAGAATCATCACGTGTCACTGTATATAGAATATAGAATCATCACGTGTCACTGTATATAGAATATAGAATCATCACGTGTCACTGCATATAGAATATAGAATCATCACATGTGTCACTGTATATAGAATATAGAATCATCACGTGTCACTGTATATAGAATATATAATCATCACATGTGTCACTGTATATAGAATATAGAATCATCACATGTGTCACTGTATATAGAATATAGAATCATCACGTGTCACTGTATATAGAATATAGAATCATCACATGTGTCACTGTATATAGAATATAGAATCATCACGTGTCACTGTATATAGAATATAGAATCATCACATGTGTCACTGTATATAGAATATAGAATCATCACATGTGTCACTGTATATAGAATATAGAATCATCACATGTCACTCTATATAGAATATAGAATCATCACATGTGTCACTGTATATAGAATATAGAATCATCACATGTCACTGTATATAGAATATAGAATCATCACGTGTCACTGTATATAGAATATAGAATCATCACATGTGTCACTGTATATAGAATATGGAATCATCACATGTGTCACTGTATATAGAATATAGAATCATCACGTGTCACTGTATATAGAATATAGAATCATCACATGTCACTCTATATAGAATATAGAATCATCACATGTGTCACTGTATATAGAATATAGAATCATCACATGTCACTGTATATAGAATATATAATCATCACGTGTCACTGTATATAGAATATAGAATCATCACATGTCACTGTATATAGAATATAGAATCATCACGTGTCACTGTATATAGAATATAGAATCATCACATCTGCGCTTACTGCACTACAGAAAAACCTGATAACCAAACAACATCGCAGGGCATGCAGGGCATGCTCACTGAATTAAAGGGCAACTACACTCAAAAATCAACGCTTCTTAGATTTTTCACAGACCCCAAAAGTCATCCCCTAATGTTGTTTACCTCTTAAGAATCGGTACCTTTTTTTCAATTTTCACCTAAAATGACATACCCAAATCTAATTGCCTGTAGCTCAGGACCTGAAGCAAGGACATGCATATTCTTGATATCTTTTCAAAGGAAACACTTTGAAGTTGTTTGTGGAAATGTGAAATCAATGAAGGAGAGTATAACACATTAGATCTGGTAAAAGATAATGCAAATAAAAAAACATGCGTTTTCTATTAATTTTTTTGACCATCTTTGAAATACAAGAGAAAGGCCAGACAGTGATGTAGGATTCTAGATGTAATTTAGATGTTGTCCACCAGATGGCAGCAGTGTGTGTGCAAAGTTTCAGACTGATCAAGTGAAGAATTACATCACTACACAATATTTTGTATCAAGTCTGCCAGGAGTTTTCCCAAATGTGCCGAATTGGTTTGGAAGTACATAACTATAGAGAACATACAAAAATGCTATGGTAATACAAAATGTAAGTTTGCCCACTCCCAGGAATGTCAGAAATGATGGATCATTAGCTTCCCTACAGAAAAGACACTAACCTCAAACAAAAGCATGTTTTTTTTTTGCTGTAATAGCTACTGTAAATTGGACACTGCAGTTAGATGAACAATAATTTAAGCTTTCTGCCCATATAAGACATGTCTATGTCCCGGAAAGTTGGCTGTTGTTTACAACACCATTCTAGTTACATATTGCATATTGAGCAACAACCGTCCCGTATAAGGGACACCAATCCCGTAGAGGTTAAGCATTGTTGTGAACACAGAAAATAATATTTTGTTGTTTTTCTATTACAAAACTGGGGAAAAAAACTGGGAAAACTAGCAAAAATCAAGGGAAATCTAAAACAAAGCCAAGAAAATTTAAAAAAAAAAAAAAAAAAAAACTGATTTTAGAAGGCCTTACCTACATTTTTTTGTTGTGCATTACTGCACTTTAGAGTATGTCATCCTGCAGCATGGCATTGTGGGAAAGGTTGAGGTCAGGTCCAATATTGACTATGCACCCAAGAGAGAAAGAGTAATATAATTTAATATAATATCTTTTACTCTTTTATCCAGAGCATCTTACAGTCAAGCGTGAATCCATTTTTATGTATGGGTGGTCCCGGGAATCGAACCCACTATCCTTGCATTGCAATGCTCTACCAAGATGCATGACAAGGTTATAAAGCCTTTATTAAGCTTATGCCACCCTTTATAAAGCACAGCTTTATGTCATATTTGACATAGCGGGTTATGTCACACAGTTATGCCAGATTTATGAACCCTTTATAAAGCATGACATACAGTTCTAGATGATTTCTAACACATTTATGTAGTGTTTATGAAGCCTTTATGAAGACCTTATAAGCTGTACTTCATCTAAAGCGGGACCGAAGGGGGTCATAGAAAGATATTCAGAGCCGTGTTCACAGACACAGATGAAGCCTAGTGGCTAGACTATAAAGCATGCTCAATGGAGATTCTCAATTGAAGTGCTTCATGCGGGATTATGCTTATTCGTTGTCTGGGAAACCAGCCCTAAAAGCATTATCCTGATACATTTACAAACTAAACAAAGCACCGACGTGTGAATGCATGTTTCCCTATCACACCAGCGGATCATTGGGTCAGAGTATAACCTATAGATATTGAATGGTTTATATTAAATGATTTCCCTCCCCTCCTCACACTAGGGGTCCACCCAGTACAGGTATCCCCTCCTCACACTAGGGGTCCACCCAGTACAGGTATCCCCTCCTCACACTAGGGGTCCACCCAGTACAGGTATCCCCTCCTCACACTAGGGGTCCACCCAGTACAGGTATCCCCTCCTCACACTAGGGGTCCACCCAGTACAGGTATCCCCTCCTCACACTAGGGGTCCACCCAGTACAGGTATCCCCTCCTCACACTAGGGGTCCACCCAGTACAGGTATCCCCTCCTCACACTAGGGGTCCACCCAGTACAGGTATCCCCTCCTCACACTAGGGGTCCACCCAGTACAGATATCCCCTCCTCACACTAGGGGTCCACCCAGTACAGGTATCCCCTCCTCACACTAGGGGTCCACCCAGTACAGGTATCCCCTCCTCACACTAGGGGTCCACCCAGTACAGGTATCCCCTCCTCACACTAGGGGTCCACCCAGTACAGGTATCCCCTCCTCACACTAGGGGTCCACCCAGTACAGGTATCCCCTCCTCACACTAGGGGTCCACCCAGTACAGGTATCCCCTCCTCACACTAGGGGTCCACCCAGTACAGGTATCCCCTCCTCACACTAGGGGTCCACCCAGTACAGGTATCCCCTCCTCACACTAGGGGTCCACCCAGTACAGATATCCCCTCCTCACACTAGGGGTCCACCCAGTACAGGTATCCCCTCCTCACACTAGGGGTCCACCCAGTACAGGTATCCCCTCCTCACACTAGGGATCCACCCAGTACAGGTATCCCCTCCTCACACTAGGGATCCACCCAGTACAGGTATCCCCTCCTCACACTAGGGGTCCACCCAGTACAGGTATCCCCTCCTCACACTAGGGATCCACCCAGTACAGGTATCCCCTCCTCACACTAGGGGTCCACCCAGTACAGGTATCCCCTCCTCACACTAGGGGTCCACCCAGTACAGGTATCCCCTCCTACACACCTCCACCCACCTTCTGCTCTCTCCAGACTTCTGTCTGTAGGGGTCAGAGTGTTTCTCACGCCATAGAGTATACATTCATTAACATCAATGTCTACTGCCTCTTACAGATCTTGTAGATCCTATAGCCCTGTATACAATCACCTTCCTATTCAACATGGCTGAAATGCTTTGGAGTAAATACAGTGGGGGGAAAAAGTATTTAGTCAGCCACCAATTGTGCAAGTTCTCCCACTTAAAAAGATGAGAGAGGCCTGTAATTTTCATCATAGGTACACGTCAACTATGACAGACAAAATGGAAGAAAAAAAATCCAGCAAATCACATTGTAGGATTTTTAATGAATTTATTTGCAAATTATGGTGGAAAATAAGTATTTGGTCAATAACAAAAGTTTCTCAATACTTTGTTATATACCCATTGTTGGCAATGACACAGGTCAAACGTTTTCTGTAAGTCTTCACAAGGTTTTCACACACTGTTGCTGGTATTTTGGCCCATTCCTCCATGCAGATCTCCTCTAGAGCAGTGACGTTTTGGGGCTGTCGCTGGGCAACACGGACTTTCAACTCCCTCCAAAGATTTTCTATGGGGTTGAGATCTGGAGACTGGGTAGGCCACTCCAGGACCTTGAAATGCTTCTTACGAAGCCACTCCTTCATTGCCCGGGCGGTGTGTTTTGGGATCATTGTCATGCTGAAAGACCCAGCCACGTTTCATCTTCAATGCCCTTGCTGATGGAAGGAGGTTTTCACTCAAAATCTCACGATACATGGCCCCATTCATTCTTTCCTTTACACGGATCAGTCGTCCTGGTCCCTTTGCAGAAAAAACAGCCCCAAAGCATGATGTTTCCACCCCCATGCTTCACAGTAGGTATGGTGTTCTTTGGATGCAACTCAGCATTCTTTGTCCTCCAAACACGACGAGTTGAGTTTTTACCAAAAAGTTATATTTTGGTTTCATCTGACCATATGATATTCTCCCAATCCTCTTCTGGATCATCCAAATGCACTCTAGCAAACTTCAGACGGGCCTGGACATGTACTGGCTTAAGCAGGGGGACACGTCTGGCACTGCAGGATTTGAGTTCCTGGCGGCGTAGTGTGTTACTGATGGTAGGCTTTGTTACTTTGGTCCCAGCTCTCTGCAGGTCATTCACTAGGTCCCCCCGTGTGGTTCTGGGATTTTTGCTCACCGCTCTTGTGATCATTTTGACCCCACGAGGTGAGATCTTGCGTGGAGCCCCAGATCGAGGGAGATTATCAGTGGTCTTGTATGTCTTCCATTTCCTAATAATTGCTCCCACAGTTGATTTCTTCAAACCAAGCTGCTTACCTATTGCAGATTCAGTCTTCCCAGCCTGGTGCAGGTCTATAATTTTGAGGTTGAGGAAGAGGAGGGAGATGAAGATGAGGAGGTTGAGGAAGAGGAGGGAGATGAAGATGAGGAGGTTGAAGAAGAGGAGGGAGATGAAGAGGGGGAGGTTGAGGAAGAGGAGGGAGATGAAGAGGAGGAGGTTGAGGAAGAGGAGGGAGATGAAGAGGAGGAGGTTGAGGAAGAGGAGGGAGATGAAGAGGAGGAGGTTGAGGAAGAGGAGGGAGATGAAAATGAGGAGGTTGAGGAAGAGGAGGGAGATGAAGAGGAGGAGGTTGAGGAAGAGGAGGGAGATGAAGATGAGGAGGTTGAAGAAGAGGAGGGAGATGAAGAGGGGGAGGTTGAGGAAGAGGAGGGAGATGAAGATGAGAAGGTTGAGGAAGAGGAAGAGGAGGGAGATGAAGAGGAGGAGGTTGAGGAAGAGGAGGAAGATGAAGATGAGGAGGTTGAGGAAGAGGAGGGAGATGAAGAGGAGGAGGTTGAGGAAGAGGAGGGAGATGAAGAGGAGGAGGTTGAGGAAGAGGAGGGAGATGAAGAGGAGGAGGTTGAGGAAGAGGAGGGAGATGAAGAGGAGGAGATGTTTGACCTCCATCCTCTTTTTCTTTCTTTCCTTTAGGTTTTTATTTTCACACCAAAGAAAACAAGTGAAAAACTAAACCGTACAGATAAAAGCGGTGTGCAGGTGAAGATGAGGTTGGAAACACAAAGGGCTGATATGAACACCTCAATACTTGTACACTACAACAACCATGTTTGATTATGTGTGTGTGTGTGTGTGTGTGTGTGTGTGTGTGTTTGTGTGAGTGAGAGAGTGAGAGAGAGAGAGAGAGAGAGAGAGAGAGAGAGAGAGAGAGAGAGAGAGAGAGAGAGAGAGTTAGACTACATGGAGGAGACTACTGGGTAGTTTAGTTAATCAGGCTGACCCCTGACCCCTAGTCTACTACTAGGTAGTTTAGTTCATCAGGCTGACCCCTGACCCCTAGTCTACTACTAGGTAGTTTAGTTCATCAGGCTGACCCCTGACCCCTAGTCTACTACTGGGTAGTTTAGTTCATCAGGCTGACCCCTGACCCCTAGTCAACTACTGGGTAGTTTAGTTCCTCAGGCTGACCCCTGACCCCTAGTCTACTACTGGGTAGTTTAGTTCCTCAGGCTGACCCCTGACCCCTAGTCTACTACTGGGTAGTTTAGTTCATCAGGCTGACCCCTGACCCCTAGTCTACTACTGGGTAGTTTAGTTCCTCAGGCTGACCCCTAGTCTACTACTGGGTAGTTTAGTTCCTCAGGCTGACCCCTGACCCCTAGTCTACTACTGGGTAGTTTAGTTCCTCAGGCTGACCCCTAGTCTACTACTGGGTAGTTTAGTTCATCAGGCTGACCCCTGACCCCTAGTCTACTACTGGGTAGTTTAGTTCCTCAGGCTGACCCCTGACCCCTAGTCTACTACTGGGTAGTTTAGTTCCTCAGGCTGACCCCTAGTCTACTACTGGGTAGTTTAGTTCCTCAGGCTGACCCCTAGTCTACTACTGGGTAGTTTAGTTCATCAGGCTGACCCCTGACCCCTAGTCTACTACTGGGTAGTTTAGTTCCTCAGGCTGACCCCTAGTCTACTACTGGGTAGTTTAGTTCCTCAGGCTGACCCCTGACCCCTAGTCTACTACTGGGTAGTTTAGTTCCTCAGGCTGACCCCTGACCCCTAGTCTACTACTGGGTAGTTTAGTTCCTCAGGCTGACCCCTGACCCCTAGTCTACTACTGGGTAGTTTAGTTCATCAGGCTGACCCCTGACCTCTAGTCTACTACTGGGTAGTTTAGTTCATCAGGCTGACCCCTGACCCCTAGTCTACTACTGGGTAGTTTAGTTCCTCAGGCTGACCCCTGACCCCTAGTCTACTACTGGGTAGTTTAGTTCCTCAGGCTGACCCCTAGTCTACTACTGGGTAGTTTAGTTCCTCAGGCTGACCCCTAGTCTACTACTGGGTAGTTTAGTTCATCAGGCTGACCCCTAGTCTATGCTTGAAGTTATTGAGGGATGATCATGTTTTTTGCAATGTGAAGATAGGAATTCCAGAGTATGAAACCTCTGTATCTGCTAGAGAATTGACTATGTAAGGTGTGGCAGCGGGGTGGATGAAGGTTATCGCAGTGTTATGCCTAGATTTGGGAATTAACCTGGAAGAATCCTTTGAAGGGTTTAGGTAGGCTGTCTGGGAGGTATGTGTATTGGTAGATGAAGGTGCATAATTGGAGTATATTAATGTTGTAGATAGGTAACATATTGAGTTTCTTAAACAGAGGGGCAGATGGAGCCAGGTAGTTAGAGGAGGTGGCTAGTCTTGATGAGTCATTTGTGTAGGTAGGAAGTATAAGCACTAGCCCAAACAATATTGCAGTAAATGAGATATGGGTCAATTAAGCTGTAGTATAGAGTTAGGAATCAAACATGATTAACCGAACCACTAATATTTCTGACGATACGAACGGCACTTTGCAGCAGACAAAGTGAATACAATCTTTCCAGGACAACTTTTCATGAACTAGAACATCTAGGAACCTAGTAGATGAAACCTGGTCCATCCCACCATATGAGATTCTGGCAATTTTGTTTTGTATATATATGTTTTACAATATTTCTTATTCTAACCAGTTAATACAATGAAGTTGGTTTGTATTAACGTTTAAAATATAATTTGTTTATCTAGAAACCTTCAGAAAACTTGAATATGCCTGAGTTTGCTTAATTGATTAGTGAATAGAAATGATTGTGTGATAAAATAAAGTTGGTATCATCAGCAAAAAGAATGGGCAGTACGGTAGAAGACACAGCAGCAAGGTCATTGATATAGATTAGGAATAACAAAGGTCCAAGGCTTGAACCCTGTGGAACGCCACAGGACATCTTGGCCCTGGTAGATGCAAACATATAGCCGTTTACAGTATATTTAAAATCATGAAAACTTAGAGCTGCTGTGTGTTTGGAAAATATTTTCTCTCTCTTCTTTCTGTGTACATTCTGAGATATTCATTTACAGTGCCGTAAAAAAGTATTTGTTTTTTTGCATATATGTTATACTGAATAACGCAACACCCAATTCTCTGTGTGAATAAGTAATCACCCCCTTACACTCAATAACTGGATGTTCCACCTTTAACTGCACACAGGGGCAATGGGGGTTGTATAACATTGTTTATGAAATAAATGAAATAATTATGTGATTGTTGTGTTATTTGTTCACTCAGATTCCCTTTATCTAATATTCGTTTTTGGTTGGAGATCTGATAACATTCAGTATCAAAAATATGCAAAGTAAAGAAAATTAGAAAAGGGGAAAATACTTTTTCAAGACAATGAATAATCTATTGCTGTCCGCCTGGCTGGCTGAATGGCTTCCTAGCTGGCTGAATGGCTGTATGGCTGCCTGGCTGGCTGAATGGCTGCCTGGCTGTATGGCTGTATGGCTTGCTGAATGGCTATATGGCTGAATGGCTGTATGGCTGTATGGCTGGCTGAATGGCTGTATGGCTGAATGGCTGGCTGAATGGCTGTATGGCTGTATGGCTGGCTGAATGGCTGTATGGCTGTATGGCTGAATGGCTGTATGGCTGGCTGAATGGCTGCCTGGCTGTATGGCTGAATGGCAGCATGGCTGTATGGCTGAATGGCTGGCTGAATGGCTGTATGGCTGGCTGGCTGGCTGAATGGCTGTATAGCTGGCTGGCTGAATGGCTGTATGGCTGGCTGGCTGGCTGAATGGCTGTATGGCTGGCTGGCTGCCTGAATGGCTGTATGGCTTGCTGAATGGCTATATGGCTGAATGGCTGTATGGCTGTATGGCTGTCTGAATGGCTGTATGGCTGTATGGCTGAATGGCTGGCTGAATGGCTGTATGGCTGAATGGCTGGCTGAATGGCTGTATGGCTGGCTGAATGGCTATATGGCTGTATGGCTGTATGGCTGTATGGCTGGCTGAATGGCCGTATGGCTGAATGGCTGGCTGAATGGCTGGCTGAATGGATGTATGGCTGTATGGCTGGCTGAATGGCTGTATGGCTGAATGGCTGTATGGCTGTATGGCTGGCTGAATGGCTGTATGGCTGAATGGCTGTATGGCTGAATGGCTGTATGGCTGTATGGCTGGCTGAATGGCTGTATGGCTGGCTGTATGGCTGGCTGAATGGCTGCATGGCTGGATGTATGGCTGGCTGAATGGCTGTATGGCTGTATGGCTGAATGGCTGTATGGCTGCCTGGCTGGCTGAATGGATGTATGGCTGCCTGGCTGGCTGAATGAATGGCTGTATGGCTGGCTGAATGGCTGTATGGCTGGCTGGCTGGCTGTATGGCTGCCTGGCTGGCTGAATGGCTGAATGGCTGTATGGCTGAATGGCTGAATGGCTGTATGGCTGGCTGAATGGATGTATGGCTGTATGGCTGGCTGAATGGCTGTATGGTTGTATGGCTAAATGGCTGTATGGCTGAATGGCTGTATGGCTGGCTGAATGGCTGTATGGCTGAATGGCTGGCTGAATGGATGTATGGCTGAATGGCTGTATGGTTGTATGGCTGGCTGAATGGCTGAATGGCTGTATGGCTGGCTGAATGGATGTATGGCTGTATGGCTGAATGGCTGTATGGCTGGCTGAATGGCTGTGTGGCTGGCTGAATAGCTGTATGGCTGTATGGCTGGCTGAACGGCTGTATGGTTGTATGGCTGGCTGAATGGCTGTATGGCTGTATGGCTGGCTGAATGGCTGTATGGCTGAATGGCTGGCTGAATGGATGTATGGTTGTATGGCTAAATGGCTGTATGGCTGGCTGAATGGCTGTATGGCTGAATGGCTGTATGGCTGTATGGCTGAATGGCTGAATGGCTGTCTGGTTGGCTGAATGGTTGTATGGCTAAATGGCTGTATGGCTGTATGGCTGGCTGAATGGCTGTATGGCTGAATGGCTGGCTGAATGCTGTATGGCTGAATGGCTGTATGGCTGTATGGCTGGCTGAATGGATGTATGGTTGTATGGCTAAATAGCTGTATGGCTGTATGGCTGGCTGAATGGCTGTATGGCTGAATGGCTGTATGGCTGAATGGCTGAATGACTGTCTGGTTGGCTGAATGGCTGTATGGCTGGCTGAATGGCTGTATGGCTGCCTGGCTGGCTGAATGGCCACCTGGCTGAATGGCTGAATGGCTGAATGGCTGAATGGCTGAATGGCCGCCCGGCTGGTCGGCTGTTCTGGTTCACACTATCTTCACAGAGCAGCACAGATACCCATGAGAGAGGCAGGAGTCTATCAGCACATTCAATTGTTATTATACTTACTGTTCCGCACAACTACCCCATCATCATTATATCAATTTTGAAACCATAACTATTACAACAGTCCTTTAGTATTATTGATTGAACATGGTTGGAGTCACACTACTGTTATCATTCATCATTTATAGAAGATTTATATTCATTAATGACTGAGCTAGCCTGCTGAGCTAAAGCCTATGCATTAGCTAACACAAGTATTCAGGTCTCAGACAAAGTTCCTCATCAGGTCAGCGTAGTTCTCTTACAGCACACCGTTACTGACAGCAGAGCCACAATGAGAGTCTGTTTTCAAAAACAAATGACAGAGGGAGGGAGAGAGAGCGAAAGCGATGGAAGGGAGGGAGAGAGAGTGAAAGGGAGAGAAGGGAGGGAGAGAGGGCGTAGATGAAAATATCCTGTGTCATCTCCATGGTTTCAGCCTGGCAGCAGCTGGTGGGACAGAGAGGATGCCTCCTCACCCTCTCCCCTCCTTTCCTCACCCTCTCCTCTCCTCACCCCTCCTCTCCCATCCTCTCTTCTCCCCTCATCTCCCCACTCCCCTCCTCTCATCACCCTCTCCTCTCACCTTATCTCCTCTCCTCTCCTCTCCTCTCCTCTCCTCTCCTCTCCTCTCCCTCTCCTCTCCTCTCCTCCCTCTCCTCTCCTCTCCTCTCCTCTCCTCTCCCTCCTCTCCTCCCCCTCTCCTCTCCTCTCCTCTCCTCTCCCTCACCTCTCCTCTCCCTCTCCTCTCCTCTCCTCTCCTCTCCTCTCCTCTCCTCTCCTCTCCCCTCCTCCGTTTTATGGGCTCTTAACCAATTGTGCTATTGTGTGTGTTTTTTCACGTTATTTGTAATGTTTCTGCCACTGTCTTTTATGACCGAAAAGAGCTTCTGGATATCAGGACAGCGATTATTCACCTCGTACTGGACAAATATTTTTTTCTTTAACGAGTCGGACGCGAAAGATTTTCTTCAGACACCCGACAAGGCCCAAATCCCCGTCAATCACATGAGAAAGAGACAGAGATATGGGGGACGTAGGTCAGGGTGCCTTGTAAGGATCCGATGGCGAGTGGGTAATCTGCCTCTAATATCAGTCCTATTAGCCAACGTACAATAATTGGATAACAAAATAAAAAAACTATGATCACGGTTATCCTACCAATGGGACCTTCAAAACTGTAATATCTTATATTTCACCAAGTCGTGGCTGAACGACAACATGGATAACATACAGCTGACGGGATATACACTGCATCTGCAGGATAGAACGGCTGACTCCGGTAAGACAAGGGGTGGCGGTCTATGTATATTTGTAAACAACAGCTGGTGCACGAAGTCTAATATTAAGGAAGTCTCAAGGTTTTGCTCGCCTGAGGTAGAGTATCTCATGATAAGCTGTAGACCACACTGTTTACCAAGAGAGTTTTCATCTATATTTTTCGTAGCTGTCTATTTACCACCACAAACCGATGCTGGCATTAAGACCACACTCAACGAGCTGTATACGGCCATAAGCCAACAGGAAAATGCTCATCCTAGTGGCGGCGCTCCTAGTGGCCGGGGACTTGAATGCAGGGAAACTTAAATTCATTTTACCTGATTTCTACCAGCATGTTAAATGTGCAACCAGAGGGAAAAAAACTCTAGACCACCTTTATTCCACACATAGAGACGCTTACAAAGCTCTCCCTCGCCCTCTGTTTGGCAAATCTGACTATAACTCCATACCCCTGATTCCTGCTTACAAGCATAAACTAAAGCAGGAAGCACCAGTGACTCGGTCAATAAAGAAGTGGTCAGGTGACGCAGATGCTAAGCTACAGGACTGTTTTGCTAGCCCAGACTGGAATATGTTCTGGGATTCTTCCGATGGCATTGAGGAGTACACCACATCAGTCAATGGCTTCATCAATAAGTGCATCGATGACAATGTCCCCACAGTGACTGTATTTACATACCTGATAGATTAATTATTAATGACTAATTATTACACCCTGAAACTGTGTGAAATGTGTTAGAATGTGTGAGTGTAGGACCAGTAAAGACTATGACATTGAGCTACTATTTGCAATGTGAGTAAGAGTTAGACCAGACAACAAAGGACAAGGAGAGCTGGCTACAGACAACTGAGATACCAAGATAACTGAGGAATTTAGGGAGGAGAGAGACTGTTAGGCTTGGAAGAGTACATGTGTGTGTGTGTGTATGTGTGTGTATGTGTATGTGTGTGTGTATGTGTGTGTGTGTGTGTGTTTGTGTGTGTGTGTGTGTGTGTGTGTACTGATGGTCAGGAGAGCAGTTTTAAAGTGGAAAAGGAGGGATTTTTGTATGACGTATGAGTATAAAAGATGGACTCTGAAATTGTGATGACAGAATTCTCAATGAATAAATCCTGACTATGCAGACCGGGACTCTGTCCGTTACTTAAATCCCCTTTTGGGAGATGCAAAGAGACACTGAAATAGTTTGTTAAATAATTCACGTAACAATACCCCAACCAGAAGCAATGGAATACAGGCAACATCCGCACTGAGCTAAAGGCTAGAGCTGCCACTTTCAAGGAGCGGGACTCTAACCCGGACGCTTATAAGAAATCCCGCTATGCCCTCCGACGAACCATCAAACAGGCAAAGCGTGAATATAGGACTAAGATTGAATCGTACTACACCGGCTCCGACGCTCGTCGGATATGGCAGGGCTAGCAAACTATTACAGACTACAAAGGGAAGCATAGCCGCGAGCTGCCCAGTGACAAAAGCCTACCAGACGAGCTATATCACTTCTATGGTCGCTTCAAAGGCAAGCAATACTGAAGCATGCATGAGAGCATCAGCTGTTCCGGACGACTGTGTGATCACGCTCTCCGTAGCCGATGTGAGTAAGACATTTAAACAGATCAGCATTCACAAGGCCGCAGGGCCAGACGGATTACCAGGACGTGTACTCTGAGCATGTGCTGACCAACTGGCAAGTGTCATCAATGACATTTTCAACCTGTCCCTGACTGAGTCTGTAATATCAACATGTTTCAAGCAGACCACCATAGTCCGTGTGCCCAAGAACACTAAGGTAACCTGCCTAAATGACTACCAACACGTAGCACTCACGTCTGTAGCCATGAAGTGCTTTGAAAGGCTGGTCATTGCTCACATCAACATCATTATCCCAGAAACCCTAGACCCACTCCAATTTGCATACCGCCCCAACAGATGCACTCCACACTGCCATTGCACACCTGGACAAAAGGAATCTACTTGAGATTGCTATTCATTGACTACAGCTCAGCGTTCAACACCATAGTGCCCTCAAAACTCATCACTAAGTTAAGGACCCTGGGACTAAACACCTCCCTCTGCAACTGGATCCTGGACTTCTTGATGGGCCGCCCCCAGGTGGTGAGGGTAGGCAACAACACATCTGCCAAGCTGATCCTCAACATTGGGGCCCCTCAGGGGTGCGTGCTCAGTCCCCTCCTGTGCTCCCCGTTCACCCTTGACTGCATGGCCAGGCACGACTCCAACACCATCATTAAGTTTGCAGACAACACAACAGTGGTAGGCCTGATCACCGACAACGATGAGAAAGCCTTCAGGGAGGAAGTCAGAGACCTGGCCGTGTGGTGCCAGGATAACAACCTGTCCCTCAATGTGATCAAGACAAAGTAGATGATTGTGGACTACAGGAAAAATATGTAGCAGGTTGAGAGTTTCAAGTTCCTTGGTGTCCACATCACCAACAAACTATCATGGTCCAAACACACCAACATTCGTGAAGAGGGCACGACAAAGCCTATTCCCCCTCAGGAGACTGAAAATATTTGGCATGGGTCCTCAGATCCTCAAAAAGCATCCTGACTGGTTGCATCACTGCCTGGTATGGCAACTGCTCAGCCTCAGTCCTGTGTCATGCCAACAGTAAAGCATCCTGACACCATTCATCTGTGGGGTTACTTCTCAGCCAAGGGAGTGGGCTCACTCACAATTTTGCCTAAGAAAACAGCCATGAATAAAGAATGGTACCAACACATCCTCTGAGAGTAACTTCTCCCAACCATCCAAGAACAGTTTGGTGACGAACAATAACTTTTCCAGCATGATGGAGCACCTTGCCATAAGGCAAAAGTGATAACTAAGTGGCTCAGGGAACAAAACATCAACATTTTGGGTCCATAGCCAGGAAACTCCCCAGACCTTAATCCCATTGAGAGCTTGTGGTCGATCCTCAAGAGGCGGTGGACAAACAAAAACCTACAAATTCTGACAAACTCCAAGCATTGATTATGCAATAATGGGCTGCCATCAGTCAGGATGTGGCCCAGAAGTTAATTGACAGCATGCCAGGGCGGATTGCAGAGGTCTTGAAAAAGAAGGGTCAACACTGCAAATATTGACTCTTTGCATAAACTTCATGTAATTGTCAATAAACGCCTTTGACACTTGTGGAATGCTTGTAATTATACTTTAGTGTACCATAGTAACATCTGACAAAAATATCTAAAAACACTGAAGCAGCAAACTTTGTGAAGACCAATACTTGTGTTATTCTCAAAACGTTTGACCACGACTTGATATTGATTACTGCACTGTTGGGTTTAGCACTTGTAAGAAAGACATTTCACTGCACTAGAGCAGCTGACATTAAAACTAGAAACACAAGTTATTATATTGATCCAGTATCTGTATTCTCCTCTCTGTCTCTGTCTCTCCTCTCTGTCTCTCCTCTCTGTCTCTCTCTCTCCTCTCTGTCCATGTCCATGTCCCTCCTCTCTGTCTCTGTCTCTCCTCTCTGTCTCTCCTCTCTGTCTCTCCTCTCTGTCTAACCCCTCTGTCTCTCCTCTCTGTCTCTCCTCTCTTTCTCTCCTCTCTGTCTCTCTCTCTCCTCTCTGTCCATGTCCATGTCCCTCCTCTCTGTCTCTGTCTCTCCTCTCTATCTCTCCTCTCTGTCTTTCCTCTCTTTCTCGCCTCTCTGTCTCTCCTCTCTGTCCCTCCTCTCTGTCTCTGTCTCTGTCTCTCCTCTCTGTCTCTCCTCTCTATCTCTCCTCTCTGTCTCTCCTCTCTGTCCCTCCTCTCTGTCTCTGTCTCTCCTCTCTGTCTCTCCTCTCTGTCCCTCCTCTCTGTCCCTCCTCTCTGTCTCTGTCTCTCCTCTCTGTCTCTCCTCTCTGTCCCTCCTCTCTGTCCCTCCTCTCTGTCTCTGTCTCTCCTCTCTGTCTCTCCTCTCTATCTCTCCTCTCTGTCTCTCCTCTCTGTCCCTCTTCTCTGTCTCTGTCTCTCCTCTCTGTCTCTCCTCTCTGTCCCTCCTCTCTGTCCCTCCTCTCTGTCTCTGTCTCTCCTCTCTGTCTCTCCTCTCTGTCCCTCCTCTCTGTCTCTCCTCCCTGTCTCTGTCTCTCCTCTCTATCTCCCCTCTCTATCTCTCCTCTCTGTCCCTCCTCTCTGTCTCTCCTCTCTGTCTCTGTCTCCCCTCTCTATCTCTCCTCTCTGTCCCTCCTCTCTGTCTCTCCTCTCTGTCTCTCCTCTCTGTCTCTGTCTCTCCTCTCTATCTCCCCTCTCTATCTCTCCTCTCTGTCTCTCCTCTCTGTCTCTCCTCTCTGTCTCTCCTCTCTGTCTAACCCCTCTGTCTCTCCTCTCTGTCTCTCCTCTCTTTCTCTCCTATCTGTCTCTCTCGCTCCTCTCTGTCCATGTCCATGTCCCTCCTCTCTGTCTCTGTCTCTCCTCTCTGTCTCTCCCTCTCTCTCTCTCTCTCTCTGTCTCTGTCTCTCCTCTCTATCTCCCCTCTGTCTTTCCTCTCTTTCTCTCCTCTCTTTCTCTCCTCTCTGTCTTTCCTCTCTGTCTCTGTCCTTCCTCGCTGTCTTCTCCTCTCTCCGCTTTCTTCTGTCTCTGTCTCTGTCTCTGTCTCTGTCTCTCTCTCTGTCTCTGTCTCTGTCTCTCCTCTCTGTCTCAACTCTCTTTCTCTCCTCTCTCTCTCTCTCTCTCTCTCTCTCTCTATTTCTGTCTTCTCTCTGTCTCTCTGAGTCTCTGTCTCTCTCTCAATAAATATCTACTAAACTGTTGAATATTGGTCATTCATTCATGCACATATATACAATACAGGCATGAACATGTTTAGCTACTACAAATCCCCTAAGTGCAGATAGAGGAGAGGACAGCTAGGTACCTCTGACCAACATAATAATATCTTATACATCTAAAGTTATGTCACCAGGGGACCAGTAGAATCAGCTCAGTTATCATGTTACCAGGGGACCAGTAGAATCAGCTCAGTTATGATGTCACCAGGGGACCAGTAGAATCAGCTCAGTTATCATGTTACCAGGGGACCAGTAGAATCAGCTCAGTTTTCATGTTACCAGGGGACCAGTAGAATCAGCTCAGTTTTCATGTTACCAGGGGACCAGTAGAATCAGCTCAGTTATCATGTTACCAGGGGACCAGTAGAATCAGCTCAGTTATCATGTCACCAGGGGACCAGTAGAATCAGCTCAGTTATCATGTCACCAGGGGACCAGTAGAATCAGCTCAGTTTTCATGTTACCAGGGGACCAGTAGAATCAGCTCAGTTATCATGTCACCAGGGGACCAGTAGAATCAGCTCAGTTTTCATGTTACCAGGGGACCAGTAGAATCAGCTCAGTTATCATGTTACCAGGGGACCAGTAGAATCAGCTCAGTTATCATGTTACCAGGGGACCAGTAGAATCAGCTCAGTTATCATGTTACCAGGGGACCAGTAGAATCAGCTCAGTTATCATGTTACCAGGGGACCAGTAGAATCAGCTCAGTTATCATGTTACCAGGGGACCAGTAGAATCAGCTCAGTTATCATGTTACCAGGGGACCAGTAGAATCAGCTCAGTTTTCATGTTACCAGGGGACCAGTAGAATCAGCTCAGTTTTCATGTTACCAGGGGACCAGTAGAATCAGCTCAGTTATGATGTCACCAGCGGACCAGTAGAATCAGCTCAGTTATCATGTTACCAGGGGACCAGTAGAATCAGCTCAGTTTTCATGTTACCAGGGGACCAGTAGAATCAGCTCAGTTATCATGTTACCAGGGGACAAGTAGAATCAGCTCAGTTATCATGTTACCAGGGGACCAGTAGAATCAGCTCAGTTATGATGTCACCAGCGGACCAGTAGAACCATCTCAGTTATCATGTTACCAGGGGACAAGTAGAATCATCTCAGTTATCATGTTACCAGGGGACCAGTAGAATCAGCTCAGTTATGATGTCACCAGCGGACCAGTAGAATCATCTCAGCTATCATGTCACCAGTTTAAAAGTAGCATCATATTTTACAGCAAAGACAAACCCTCTTAGTCTACATGACAAATAACAGATGTATGGAATGGGTCACAAGGTAAGACTTGATATATGAGAAAGGAGTATCCCTCAGCCAGATGGCGGCCTCGCGACTAGCTCTTTGGAAACTTTGCAGTATATTTCTTTTTAATGTATAATTTTTTACATTATTAGCTCAGAAAGTGTTTTGTATCATAACATACGACCAGGAATACGACTTTCCCGAAGCATTTCCCTTTGTTTGGTCTCCCCAGGGCAACTGAACTGATTCCAGCGGCTGTCCCAAAACATCGCCGGCGGAGGAGAGGCACTCGGAGCGGCCTGCTGGTTCATCTTAGCAGGCGCGCACACCACCCACTGCTTCCAAGTATACTACTCGCTAATGTTCAGTCTTTGGATAACAAAGTTGACGAGCTCAGGGCACGGATTTCCTTCCAGAGACACATCAGGTTCTCTAACATACTTTGTTTCACGGAAACATGTCTTTCTGGGGATATTCTGTCGAAATCGGTCCAGCCAGATGGGTTCTCAGTTCATCACGCAGACAGAAAGGGAAGCAGAAGGGCGGAGGTGTGTGTTTCATGATTAACGACTCATGGTGTAATTGTAGTGACATACTTTTGTGCAACCGACCTAGAATACCTCACAATCAAATGCGACCATATTATCTCCCAAGAGAATTTTCTTCTGTTACATACCCCCCTCACGCCGATACCTGACGGCCCTCAAAGAAATTCACTGGACTTTATGCAAACTGGAAACCACATATCCTGAGGCTGCATTTATTGTAGCCGGGGACTTTAACAAAGCAAATTTGAGGACTAGACTGCCGAAGTTCTATCAACATATTGACTGTTGTACTCGGGCTGCTAAAATTCTCGACCATTGCTATTCGAATCTCCGGGATGGTTATAAGGCCCTCCCTGCCCTCCTTTCGGCAAATCTGACCACAACTCCATTTTGCTCCTCCATTCCTGTAGGCAGAAACTCAAACAGGAAGTACCCGTGCTAAGGGCTATTCAACACTGGTCTGACCAATCGGAATCCACACGTCAAGATTGTTTTGACCACACGTCAAGATTGTTTGACATATACCCAAAAAACACTCAAACTGGACAGTTTTATCTCCATCTCTTCATTCAAAGACTCAATCATGGACACTCTTACTGACAGTTGTGGCTGCTTCGTGTGATGTATTGTTGTCTCTACCTTCTTGCCCTTTGTGCTGTTGTCTGTGCCCAATAATGCTTGTACCATGTTTTGTGCTGCTACCATGTTGTGCTGCTGCCATGTTGTGTTGCTACCATGTTGTTGTCATATTGCTGATTCATATAGAGGCGAAAGAAAAGCACACCTGTTTAGGAGAGGTGCTGGCTAACGGAGTAGAACACTTGAAAAAGAGAAGGAGAGTCTCACACGCAATAATTTAATATCCTAATAACCAACGTTTCGACAGACAAGCTGTCTTCATCAGGGTATAATGACAAACACTGCGGGTCACTAGTTTATATAGCGTCAAAGGACACACACAGGTGTCTGTAATCATGGCCGGGTGTGGCCTGATATCATTGGTTAATTCACAGATAAACAGAACATACAAAAAACATAAATGGATAGCATACGATCATAGATACAACTTGGCTACATCGGCCCACAAACATTTACAATGAATAGCAAAATCACAATAATCACAAGAATGGCTTCAAATCAAAGTCTACGTTGAGACCGAAGGGAGCAAGGGTCTTTAAATTAAAGATCCAGGCAGCCTCTCATTTTAACAATAAGTTGTCGAGGTCACACCCTCTCCTAGGGAGGGTGACATGTTCGATGCCAATATAACGTAGGGACGAAATCGAGTGGTTCGTTTCCAAAAAGTGGGCAGCGACTGGGTATGTCGAGTTTTTGCACCTAATGGTGTTACGATGCTTTGAGATTCGTACTTTTAATTGGCGCTTTGTTTTACCCGCATAATTTTTACCACAAGGACAAGCTTTAAGATAAATAACTGCCTTAGTGGAACACGTTATGACACCTTCGATTGGGATCTGTTTCCCTGTTTGGGGGTGTTTGAAGGATCTACATTTGTAATTGCCATTGCATTGAGCGCAGCCGTTACACTTGTAGTTTCCATCTGGTAGAGGCGCAAATAGATGTTGTGCAGGGATATTTAGGGGTGGTAAATCAGAGTTTACCAACTGATCTCTGAGATTTCTGCCCCGCGAGAATACAACCAAGGGAGGGTCCGAAAACACATTACCAATACTGTCATCGGATCTTAGAATGTGCCAATGTTTTGTGAACGATTCCCTTAATTTGTTCAGAGCGCTTTGAATAGTGTGTAGTTAGAACGCATGAATGCTTCTTTTTTGTGAGACTTGAAAGAGATCAGGTCTCGATATGTTTAGAATCTTCTCAATGCAGTATTAATCTGACCATTTTTGAACCCCTCTCCTTGAAATGTCTTTCCATCTCAGCCATATTTCTGTAGAAATCTGATAGTTTTTTGCAAATTCTTTTGATTCGACAGAATTGGCTGTAGGGCAAACTGTTTTTCAAGGGAAGCGGGTGACAACTATCAGCCCTCAACAAACTGTTACGATCAGTAGGTTTCCTGTAAAGATCAGTGTATAGAACATTATCCTCACACAAAATCAGAAGATTCAAGTAAACTGATTTGACGTGTGTCAGATTGCATAGTAAATCTCAGGTGCTCAGAACAAGAGTTAAGAAAAGCATGGAATGCCTGAAGCTGTTTTGAATCACCCCTCCATAGAACAAAAATATAATAAATGTACTGTTTCCATATAATAATGTTAGGCAAGAAAACATTTTTGAGAGGATGGAAGATGAACTGTTTCTCCATGTAACCCACAT
Source organism: Coregonus clupeaformis (assembly GCF_020615455.1). Lineage (NCBI taxonomy): Eukaryota > Metazoa > Chordata > Actinopteri > Salmoniformes > Salmonidae > Coregonus > Coregonus clupeaformis. The sequence continues at coordinate 4,817,612 of NC_059201.1, forward strand.
ACAAATTAGCATAGTTAGGAGCCATAGGGGATCCCATAGCAGTACCCTTCGTCTGAATAAAGAAAGCATTTAAAAACATGAAGTAGTTGTGTGTAAGTACTATTTCAGCCAATGTTATAATGCATGCACTGGAAGGTAGTTCATTTGGGTCACGTTGCAGAAGAAAATGTTCCATGGCTTCAATACCGCCCTCGTGTGGAATATTCGTGTATAACGACTCAACATCAAAAGTAACTAACAAGGTATTATCAGGGAGAGTATCAAGAGAATCCATAATAGAGATCATACTGCTGGTGTCCTTTACAAAGGAGGGGAGCTGTTCTGCGGTTCCAAACTTCTTCCATTTAAGAATGACGAAGGCCACTGTGTCCTTGGAGACCTTCAATGCTGCAGACATTTTTTGGTACCCTTCCCCAGATCTGTGCCTCGACACAATCCTGTCTCGGAGCGCGACGGACAATTCCTTTGACCTCATGGCTTGGTTTTTGCTCTGACATGCACTGTCAACTGTTGGACCTTATATAGACAGGTGTGTGCCTTTCCAAATCATGTCCAATCAATTGAATTTACCACAGGTGGACTCCAATCAAGTTGTAGAAACATCTCAAGGATGATCAATGGAAACAGGATGCACCTGAGGCTCAATTTCGAGTCTCATAGCAAAGGGTTTGAATACTTATGTAAATAAGGTATTTCTGTTTCTTATTTTTTATAAATTTACAAAACTTTCTAAAAACCTGTTGTCGCTTTGTCATTATGGGGTATTTCTTTAATCCATTTTAGAATAAGGCTGTAACGAAATAAAATGTGGAAAAAGTAAAGGGGTCTGAATACTTTCCGAATGCACTGTACCTGGAAAATCAGACATTTCCTCAATTTGGTGCTTCAAAAGTATTTGTAATTATTGTAGCCAATTTATAAGTTCTCTTGCTCCCTTATAATTATCTGTCATTTCATTTTAGATCAGTTTTTGTGAGAGATGTGGACACTTTCATTTGTTTCCTGCCGCTTCAATTGATGGGTGTTGCGCTAAAACCACGTGCGGTTATTATGAGGAGACAACATCTAATGTTGGCTTCAACTTGGCTTTCCATACAAATCCTGCCATGCAAAAAAGGAAGCTGTTTTTTTGGTCACTTTCTCATTACAAAAAACAGCGATGGGGAGATTAATACTACCGCTATTCATGGGTTTACTATGTGTGCCTGCATCGGAGATATAGGCTACAGAAAAATTGCCATCATGGTAATTAATATGGAGTTAGTCCCCCCTTTGCTGCTATAACAGCCTCCACTCTTCTGAGAAGGCTTTCCACTAGATGTTGGAACATTGCTGCTCGGACTTGCTTCCAGTCAGCCACAAGAGCATTAGTGGGGTCGGGCACTGATGTTGGGCGATTAGGCCTGGCTCGTAGTCGGCGTTCCAATTCATCCCAAAGGTGTTTGATGGGGTTGAGTTCAGGGCACTGTGCAAGCCAGTCAAGTTAAGCGTTAAGATTTCCCTTCAATGGAACTAAGGAGACTAGCCCGAACCATGAAAAACAGCCCCAGACCATTATTCCTCCTCCACCAAACTTTAAAGTTGCCATTATGCATTGGGGCAGGTAGTGTTCTCCTGGCATCCTCCAAACCCAGATTCATCCGTCGGACTGCCAGATGGTGAAGCGTGATTCATCACTCCAAAGAACGTGTTTCCACTGCTCCAGAGTCCAATGACGGCGAGCTTTACACCACTCCAGCCGACGCTTGGCATTGTTTATGGTGATCTTAGGCTTGTGAGCCGGCTGCTCGGCCATGGAAACTCATTTCATGAAGCTCCCGATGAACAGTTCTTGTGCTGACGTTGCTTCCAGAGGCAGTTTGGAACTCGGTAGTGAGTGTTGCAACCGAGGACAGACGATCTTTACACGTTACGCACTTCGGCACTCAGCGGTCCCGTTCTGTTAGCTTGTGTGGCCTACCACTTTGCGGCTGAGCCGTTGTTGCTCCTAGATGTTTCCTCTTCACAATAACAGCACTTACAGTTGACCGGGGCAGCTCTAGCAGGGCATACATTTGACAAAATGACTTGTTGGAAAGGTGGCATCCTATGACGGTGCCACGTTGAAAGTCACTGAGCTCTTCAGTAAGGCCATTCTACTGCCAATGTTTGTCTATGGAGATTGCATGGCTGTGTGCTCGATTTTTATAGACCTTTCAGCAACGGGTGTGGCTGAAATAGCCGAATCCACTAACTTGAAGGGGTGTCCACATACTTCTGTATATACAGTGTATTTTAGAACTTAATAATAATTTGAATATCAAATCCTAAAAAATTAAAAAATATTCATTATTGATAAAAGTTGTAATAACTTGTACACTTTTGGGGTGAGGGGAGTATAATTATATAAATTATACAATTGTATAATAATTGAGATCCTTGAAAAATTACAGTTAAGTGCTTGGAAAAAGTCCCTAAAAGTCCTTGAATTCGACTTGCCAATGCCTGCATGAACCCTGCTTAAAGGACGTGTAGTCCTGTTGTTGTTGTATAGCTGGAGTTATGGTCTAATTTGTATAATTTTCTCTTTTATTCCTCTAAGTACACACGTGGAGCTGCATGAAAATCATTTTTATTTTCGGTTTCAAACCATGTAGAAAAGTTTTATCCCAATGTCACACATTGGCCCCCGTGACCCAGTGACCCAAGTGACCTCAGTGGCAAGCAGTTGTGCATTTATACATTTAGAATGGAATAACCACCCGTTCCACACAGGAATACCAATAATAAGGATTCACTATCTTTTCACCAACAACTGAACACATAACCAAACCCAACACGGAGTAAATCAAAATAAAAACGAATGAAATGAAACTTGGAAAAAGTGGAATCAGTCGGTCAGTCAGTCAATCCAATCCACCAGCAGATACCAGATTTGTAGTTTTTCCAACAATAGAAATGAGTGGATCTGATAATCTTACGATGACAATGAAATACAGCCAAACTAAACGGTCAAAAGGAGCTATGGAACTGATGGTTTGACTTCCTCATTCGCACCACGTCAACATGCTGCCTATTTAAAGGGGAATTAAAGGGGAAGCGCAGCATCGGGAGGAAAAGCACTGAGACGGCTCAGACAAATTCGGGGCAAACAAAATGCTTACTTGCTGGTTCCTTCTCAACAATACAGAAATAAAAAAGATAAGAATTTGAACATAAAGTAAATGACTCAGTATTATATAATCAATATTTTAGCATAAGTATAATACAGGAAGGCAAAATGTATAGTCCAGGATTTACACGTGCTTTGGCGAAGGGGGGAGAGAGCGAGAGAGAGAGAGAGAGAGAGAGAGAGAGAGAGAGAGAGAGAGAGAGAGAGAGAGAGAGAGAGAGAGAGAGAGAGAGAGTGTGTGTTGGGGGAAAACATACGACATTATAAAATCCATGTACACAAACAACAAGTGTGCGGTTAAAATTGGCAATAAACACACAGATTTCTTTCTTCAGGGCCGTGGGGTGAGACAGGGATGCAGCTTGAGCCCCACCCTCTTCAACATTTATATAAATGAATTGGCGAGGGAACTAGAACAATATGCATCACCCGGCCTCACACTACTGGACTCTGAAATGAAATGTTTACTATTTGCTGATGATTTGGTGCTTCTGTTCCCAACCAAGGAGGGCCTATAACAACACCTAGATATTCTGCACAGATTCTGTCAGACTTGGGCCCTGACAGTGAATCTCAGTCAGACAAAAATAACGGTGTTCCAAAAAAGGTCCAGTTGCCAGGACAACAAATATAAATTATATCGAGACACTGTTGCCCTAGAGCACACAAAGAATTATACTTATCTCATCCTAAACATCAACACCACAGGTAACTTCCACAAGGCTAGGAACAATCTAAAGACAAGGCAAGAAGTGCCAGAAAAATTGATTTGCATTTTAATGAGGGAAATAAGTATTTGACCCTTTCTCAATCAGAAAGATTTCTGGCTCCCAGGTGTCTTTTATACAGGTAACGAGCTAAGATTAGGAGCACACTCTTAAAGGGAGTGCTCTTAATCTCAGTTTGTTACCTGTATAAAAGACACCTGTCCACAGAAGCAATCAATCAATCAGATTCCAAACCCTCCACCATGGCCAAGACCAAAGGATGTCCAAGGATGTCAGGGACAAGATTGTAGACCTACACAAGGCTGGAATGGGCTACAAGACCATCGCCAAGCAGCTTGGTGAGAAGGTGACAACAGTTGGTGTGATTATTCGCAAATGGAAGAAACACAAAAGACTGTCAATCCTCCTCAGCCTGGGGGTTCATGTAAGATCTCACCTCGTGGAGTTGCAATGATCATCAGAACGGTGAGGAATCAGCCCAGAACTACACAGGAGGATCTTGTCAATGATCTCAAGGCAGCTAAGTACTAAGTCATGTTTTGCAGAGAAATGCAAATCAATTTATAACATTTTTGACTGGATTTTTGTTGTTGTTATTCTGTCTCTCACTGTTCAAATAAACCTACCATTAAAATTATTGACTGATCATGTCTTTGTCAGTGGGCAAACGTACAAAATCAGCAGGGGATCAAATACTTTTTTCCCTCACTGTAAATACCCTAGAGAAGAGTCCCCTCAGCCACCTGGTTCACAAACACAAACAGACCCCACAGAGCCCCAGGCCAGTAACTCAATTAGACCCAACCAAATTATGAGAAAGCAAAAAGATAACTATTTGATGCACTGGAAAGAATCTACCTTTTTCAGTGACTGACCCAAAATTAAGAAAATATTTGACTATGTTCAGACTCAGTGAGCCTTGCTCTAGGCAGACCTGGCTCTCAAGAGAAGTCAGGATATATGCCCATGGTCTACAAAATGAGGTGGAAACTGAGCTGCACTTCCTAACCTCCTGCCAAAATGTATGACAACATTAGAGACCCATACTTCCCACAGATCACACCCACAACGAATTTAAAAAGAAATCAAACATTGATAAACTCCCATATTTATTAGAATAAATACCAGTGTGCCATCACAGCAGCAAGATTTGTGACCTGTTGCCACCAAAAAAGGACAACCAGTGAAGCACAAACACCATTGTAAATACAACCCATATTTTTGTTTATTTATTTTCCCATTTGTAATTCAAATATTTACACATTGTTATAACACTGTATATAGCCATAATATAACATTTGAAATGTCTATATTATTTTGAAACTTTTGTGAGTGTAATGTTTACTGTTCATTTCTGATTGTATATTTCACTTTGGTTTATTATCTATTTCACTTGCTTTGGCAATGTAAACATATGTTTCCCATGTCAATAAAGACCTTTGAATTTAATTGAGAGAGCAAGAGAGAGCAAGAGGGAGAGAGAGAGAGAGAGAGAGAGAGAGAGAGAGAGAGACAGAGAGAGAGAGAGAGAGAGACAGAGACAGAGACAGAGAGAGAGAGAGAGAGAGAGCGAGAGAGGGAGAGAGAGAGAGAGAGAGAGAGAGGAGCGAGAGAGAGAGAGAGAGAGAGAGAGAGAGAGAGAGAGAGAGAGAGAGAGAGAGAGAGAGAGAGAGAGATTGAGCGAGTGAGAGTGAAGGAGGCGCCATATGAGGCTGAGGGAGAGAGCAGTCAAACTGCATAGTGAATGGGGTGAAAAGCGAGAGGGACGGACTCAAAGGCAGGGAGGATTAAATGAGAGAGCGAGAGAGAGCAAGAGAGTGAGAGAGAGCGAGAGAGCGAGAGAGAGTGAGATCGAGAGAAGGAGAGAGAGAGAGAGAGAGAGAGAGAGAGAGAGAGAGGAGAGTGAGAGATCTATAAAGATACTGGGCTTCGTTCTACAAGCGCCTTTATCAAATCACATCATCCGTCAGCTCAAGGAGAGAGGATAATGTTTGTATTGACCAGGAGAGAGAAGGGTGAGTGAAACCTGAACTGCGTCTGAGTCTGAGCTGAGTCTGTGCAACTGGCTATATGAATGTGTTAAGAGAGCTGGACAGAATGCTGACTTCTTTAAAACCCATCCCTCGCTTTCTCTGTGCCCGCACTGTCTGTCGCAGACAGCTGGGTTAGTGACTTAAAACTCGTCTGACTGGATAAAAGGACATTACATTACAACTGCAAGAAAAGGTCACGAGAGGAGAGGAGACGATGGTGGTGACATCAAAGCAGGTGTTTATTTTTCTGCGAAAGCTAAGATAAACTGTATCGGACAATAAGTTGACTCTTTAAAGCTGATTTCTTCAGCTCACAAGTACCGGAGAGAGAACTACAACAGAATTGCTGGTCTTTATTATTCTTCTATACGGAGAGAGAACTACAACAGTCCATTTCCGTGGACCGTAAGGATAATAAATGGACAATAAAGTATTCTTCTTCTAAACGGAGAGAGAAGTATAACAGAATTGCTGGTCTTATAAAGCGTACAAGGACCATACAGGAGAGACAGAGACAGAGGGAGAGAGGGAGGGAGGGAGAGAGAGAGAGAGAGAGAGAGAGAGAGAGAGAGAGAGAGAGAGAGAGAGAGAGAGAGAAAGAGAGAGAGAGAGAGAGAGAGAGAGAGAGAGAGAAAGAGAAAGAGAGAGAGAGAGAGAGAGAGAGAGAGAAAGAGAGAGAAAAAGACAGAGAGAGAGAGAGAGAGAGAGAGAGAGAGAGAGAGAGAGAGAGAGAGAGAGAGAGAGAGAACCAACCAAACTTCTAGAGAGACTTTACACCCACCAAAACAGAGAGGCCGTGCACTAAACCAAGCCCCACGGACGGACGTACAGATTCCAGGCCTGGTGACACTCTGGCCACTCTCCCGTCCCATCGGCACCATGCTCTGGTCTCAGGGTGTAGCTGCCTGTCTGGTGCTGGTGTTGAACCCTCTCCTCTTAGTGTTGCTGCTGCAACAGCAGGTAGCTGAGGCTGAGGCTGAGGCCGTGACTGAGGCTGAGGTCGGGGCTGAGGCTGAGGCCGTGACTGAGGCTTGGGTCGGGGCTGAGGCTGGGGTCGGGGCTGAGGCTGGGGTCGGGGCTGAGGCTGGGGTCGGGGCTGAGGCTGAGGTCGGGGCTGAGGCTGGGGCCGGGGCTGATGCTGAGATTGGGGCTGAGGCTGTGGTCTGGCCTGAGTCCGTGACTGAGCCTGGGGTTGGGGCTGAGGCTGGGGTCGGGGCTGAGGCTGGGGTCTGGGCTGAGGCTGTGACTGAGGCTGGGGTCGGGGCTGAGGCTGGGGTCTTGGCTGAGGCTGGGGTCGGGGCTGAGGCTGGGGTTGGGGCTTGTGGGGCTGGGGTCGAGGCCAGTGAGGCCGGGGATGGGGCTGAGGCCAGGGCTAGTGAGGCTGAGGCCAGGGTCAGCAGCTGTCCCAAGGGATGCCTGTGTTGCTCCGACATACTCAGCTGCGCCGACCAGGGTCTGAAGGCGCTGCCCTCCGAGCTGCACGCGTACATCACCACCCTGGACCTCAACCACAACCTCCTGACTGAGCTGAAGGAGGGAAGTTTTGCTGCGTTGCCCCGTCTGAAGTCCCTGCGCCTGGCACACAACCGCCTGAAATGCCTAGAGGCCGGAACCTTCCGGAACAGCAGCTCGCTACGGCAACTGGACCTGTCGTCCAATCAGCTAGACAAAGTGGAGGTGCACTACTTCCTGGAGCTGACAGGATTGGAGGAGCTGCTGCTCTTCAACAACCGCATCGTTCGGGTGGAGAGCAAGGCCCTGGCGGTGCTTGGCAACCTGCGCAAGGCCTACATTAGCCACAACCGGCTCACGGACTTCCCCTTCTTCTCCATCCAAGAGCACAGCCATCCATTCCTGGCCACCATAGACCTGTCCTCCAACAGCATGTCCAAACTCCCCCTGGTGGACATCGAGACCCTGCCGGCGGCCTTGCAGAGTGGACTCTTCCTCCACAACAACACCCTGATCTGCGAGTGTGAAATGTACAACATGTTCCGGCGCTGGGAACAGAAGGGATTCCTCTCCATCAGGGAATTTCGGAAGGAGCACACCTGCCTGCTGTATGGGGAACGCAAGGCCTCCGTTAAGTTTTTCCAGCACAGACGCTTCTTTGAACTGAACTTGAACTGCAGTTCGGCGGTGGCTGGAGCTGTAAGGGAGCCTGAGGGCAGCCTGCTGGTGTATGAAGGAGACGGCATGGTTCTGGACTGTCACACCACGCTCAAAGGACAGCACCTGACCTACCTGTGGGTGTCGCCTCACCATGGGGCCGGGGCCCCACCGGAGAACAACGGCACCCTCCGCATGCACGCCAACGGCAGCCTGGAGATCGTATCAGCGCAGGTTGAGGACTCCGGAGTGTACTGGTGCAAGGTCTTTGACGCAGTCAAGAGGAACGAATCATGGGAGGTCAATGTGACAGTGTTGATGCGGCACGACGAGGCCGAGCCCTTCAACACTGGGTTTACAACCCTCATAGGGTGCGTGACGACCCTGGTCCTGGTCCTCATGTACCTCTACCTGACCCCCTGCCACTGCTGGTGCCGCAAGCAGCCCCCGCCGCCGTGTACCCCCAGCCCCGCCAACGACCAGTGCAGCGCCCAGGCCTCGATCCTGACCCCCACCCCACCCACAACCACTGAGGGCCCAGGCCTCAAGGTCAGTAACAACAAGCATGTGGTGTTTCTGGAGCCCATCAAAGAGCTGCAGAACGGCCGGCTAAGGGCGACTACGGGTGCGCTGCCCCCGGTCTCGGTTTTAGATTCGGGGCACCCCATCACCTCAGTCTTCTGACACACCCGTTGTGCCATAGCTCCAGACAGACAGCCATCTCCTACTGTACCTTCCCTTTACGCAACACCTCCCTCCTCTACCCCACCCCACTCCCAGGGCTACACACCAGGCAGGCCAGGGAGTTAGACACTTCCTCTCAGAGTAGGACAGATGGGCAGATAGAGAGAGGGCATCGCCACACAGGGGTAAGGCAGCAGAGATAAAGAGAGGGAGTAGGAGAGAGGCAGAGAGACAGAAATAGAGAGAGGAAGGGGAGGCAGGGAGACAGAGAGCAGAGAAATGAACACCCAGCACAAACTCAACTGGCCCAGACAGGTTTGACCGGACTGCCTTTCAGAGGAGTAAAGTTGCAAGGAGCCTGCGTATTGAGTGAGAAACAGAGACACTGGGTTAGGGTTGCAAAATTCTGGTAACTTTCCCAAAATGTCCTTGTTTTTCAGAAATCCAGATTTGGAATTACGAAGGAAATCATGGAATCCTCCAACCAGGATTTCTGAGAAATCAGGGAATTTAGGGAAAGTTACCTGTATTTTGTAACCCAACACTGGGTGAATATCTATAACAAAACAGAACAGGATAGAGCTGTCCTTCTTAGCATGGCTTGAACCTTTTAATAAACCATATCTACTGTATGGATGCTTTGTCTTGAAACATAAAAACAAATCAGCCATAATTGTTCATCTTGAAAAGTGTTTTATAGCAAGTAAAGATAGCAAGTCAGATGATTATCAGAATCAGATCTACAAAGTATACCTTTTAGTTGAATGAACGTGACGTTTTCAGCAGAATAGCCAACCACATTAAGGCTTTTAGAAGAATGTAGAGAAAATCGGATTTGAAACCCCACTGTAACCCTGTTGGATACCTTAGCCGTCGCATTACAAACACAAGGAATAAACAGACAACAAACGAACGCTTGAGCAGCAGACTGCTGTAATTACTGTGAAAGGGAGATAGAGGGGGCTCTTGCTGCTGAACAAGTTTCTTATTGACGTTCAGCCATGTTGGCTGCTACATTAACACTGAGGAATACAGGAATATTGAGCGACAAAGTGCCAAAGAACTAATGTTATTGGTAAGTTTGTCGCTAGATCGAAAAGGAGGACTCTCCTTGTTTGTTGTTTTCCTACTGGAATTATTTTTCCTCCTCCCTCGTCACGTTCCCCACACCCTTCTCCTCCCTTGCACTCCTCCCCCTCCCTCCTTTCTCTCTCTCTCTCTCCCAACCTTTCTTTCTCAATCAGTTAATAAATCATGGTTCTTGGACCGCAGAGGTAAATGTCTTCTGCCTTGTTATTGTCACGTGCCTGTGGACGAGATTAGGGGAAGTGTGTGTTGTCTTGTGTTTACACTCAAGTGTTTACGAGATATAATATGCTAGAGAGGATGGAAACGGAGAGAGAGGTCAGCTGGCTGTTTTTAAGATGTGATACGGACTGCATGATTCCTACTGCTGATAACAGGGTACATCCATTTGAATTCAATCACTTTTTGACTGCACCCCCTTTTTTGATTTGAACAAAACCTTCCATACATATTTGCCCACTGTAGAAGTGCTCAAAGTTACTTTTTTGGACCTGAATGCTAAAACATTCAAGAGATAAAGGTGCTCAAAGTTGACGAAATTTTGCATCTGTCACACAACAGAATGACCACCCATGTCAATGTACTGTCACACAATATAATTACAGATAGATCATCACAACCCCAACACACACACACACACACACACACACACACACACACATGCAATTATGCACTCACACATACACAAGTGCATACACACACACACAAAACACACACACACACACTCACACACACGTTACTCTGGATATGAATGGGTGGCGGTGGTAGTGCTAAGGGTTCACTAGTAGGAAGAATAGCGGCAGGTAGCTTAGCGGTTAAGAGCGTTGTGCCAGTAACCGAAAGGTCGCTGGTTCTAATCTCCGATCCGACTAGGTGAAAAATCTGTCGACGTGCCCTTGAGCAAGGCACTTAACCCTAATCGCTCCTGTAAGTCTTTCTGGATAAGAGCGTCTGTTGAAACTTAGCTGTTTCTGGCTCTGCCCAATATTTATATTAAATATCCAATACTGGTTTTCTCATGTCGTCGCCATGCTTGAAGCGGGGGTTTGTGTGTTTGTGTTTGTGTGTGTGTCTCAGTGTCTGGGTGAGAGCAGTAACCTGGAGGGAAATATAAGGAAGAAGGAAAGTACAAGTAGTGCGGATTTACTAAACCAACACATAATTGATGGTTTACCGTGTGCCTGGCCTGCTCTCAAACCCAGAAGTAAACATACAAACACACTCACTAACTGTAATACTATCTGTTTTATCCATGTATGAAGCTGTTATTTTTAGTCCTGTGTAGCTCAGTTGGTAGAGAATGGTGTTTGCAACGCCAGGGTTGTGGGTTCGATTCCCACGGGGGGCCAGTATGAAAAAGTATTCACTAACTGTAAGTCGCTCTGGATAAGAGCGTCTGCTAAATGACTAAAATGTAAAAGAAAGGCACAGTAATGATCAGAGAAGAACAATTTCAAAGAGACTCTCTGACAATAAAACTCATTTCTGTCAACTAAAGGCTTTAATAAAGGATTGACTGTGTGCTTGGCCTCTCCAAACAGAAACACATGGTCCATTAAAAAGCTGATCGTTGTATGCTCTAAAAGAGAGTCATAATCAACCCAGTGAGACGGTTCCATCTGAACAGTCTCAGCAGGACAGATCGACCCAGTGAGATGGTTCCATCTGAACAGTCTCAGCAGGACAGATCGACCCAGTGAGATGGTTCCATGGCTGTCTGAACAGTCTCAGCAGGACAGATCGACCCAGTGAGATGGTTCCATCTGAACAGTCTCAGCAGGACAGATCGACCCAGTGAGATGGTTCCATCTGAACAGTCTCAGCAGGACAGATCGACCCAGTGAGATGGTTCCATCTGAACAGTCTCAGCAGGACAGATCGACCCAGTGAGATGGTTCCATCTGAACAGACTCAGCAGGACAGATCGACCCAGTGAGATGGTTCCATCTGAACAGTCTCAGCAGGACAGATCGACCCAGTGAGATGGTTCCATCTGAACAGTCTCAGCAGGACAGATCGACCCAGTGAGATGGTTCCATGGCTGTCTGAACAGTCTCAGCAGGACAGATCGACCCAGTGAGATGGTTCCATCTGAACAGTCTCAGCAGGACAGATCGACCCAGTGAGATGGTTCCATCTGAACAGACTCAGCAGGACAGATCGACCCAGTGAGATGGTTCCATCTGAACAGTCTCAGCAGGACAGATCGACCCAGTGAGATGGTTCCATCTGAACAGTCTCAGCAGGACAGATCGTGTGTGAGGAGATCTGGCTATTGACCATTTGAGCTGTGATGCGTGGGATAGAGACTCTCCTCCCGTCCGTTCAGGTTTGGAGCTAAGTGCCATCATCTCAGTCCCCTCTCCTCCCTCCCCTCTCCTCTTTCTTCTCCTCTCCCCTCCTCTCCCCTCTCCTCTTTCCTCCCCCCTCTCCTCTTTCCTCTCCCCTCTCCTCTCCCCTCTCCTCCCTCCTCTCCCCTCTCCTCTTTCCGCTCCCCTCCCTCCTCTCCCCTCTCCTCTTTCCTCTCCCCTCTCCTCCCTCCTCTCCCCTCTTCTCTTTCCTCTTTCCTCCCCCCTCTCCTCTTTCCTCTCCCCTCTCCTCTCTCCTTTTCCTCTCCCCTCCCTCCTCTCCCCTCTCCTCTTTCCTCCCCGCTCTCCTCTTTCCTCTCCCCTCTCCTTTTCCTCTCCCCTCACTCCTCTCCCCTCTCCTCTTTCCTCCCCCCTCTCCTCTTTCCTCTCCCCTCTCCTCTTTCCTCTCCCCTCCCTCCTATCCCCTCTCCTCTTTCCTCTCCTCTTTTCTCTCCCCTCTCCTTTTCCTCTCCCCTCCCTCCTCTCCCCTCTCCTCTTTCCTCCCCCCTCTCCTCCCTCCTCTCCCCTCTCCTCTTTCCTCTCCCCTCCCTCCTCTCCCCTCCCATCTTTCCTCTCCCCTCTCCTCTTTCCTCTCTCCTCCCTCCTCTCCCCTCTCCCCTCTCTCCTCCCTCCTCTCCCCTCTCCTCTTTCCTCTCCCCTCCCTCCTCTCCCTTTCTCCTCTTTCCTTTCCCCTCCCTCCTCTCCCCTCCCCTCTTTGCTCACACCTCTCCTCCCTCCTCTTCCCTCTCCTCTCCCCTCTCCTCTTTCCTCTCCCCTCCCTCCTCCCCCCCCTCTCCTCTTTCCTCTCCCCTCCCTCCTCTCCCTCTCTCCTCTTTCCTTTCCCCTCCCTCCTCTCCCCTCTCCTCTCTCCTCTCCCCTCTCCCCTCCCTCCTCTCCCCTCTCCTCTTTCCTCTCCCCTCTCCTCTTTCCTCTCTCCTCCCTCCTCTCCCCTCTCCTCTCCCCTCTCCTCTCTCCTTTTCCTCTCCCCTCCCTCCTCTCCCCTCTCCTCTTTCCTCCCCCCTCTCCTCTTTCCTCTCCCCTCTCCTCTTTCCTCTCCCTCCCTCCTCTCCCCTCTTTCCTCTCCTCTCCCCTCCCTCCTCTCCCCTCTCCTCTTTCCTCCCCCCTCTCCTCTTTACTCTCCCCTCTCCTTTTCCTCTCACCTCCCTCCTCTCCCCTCTCCTCTTTCCTCCCCACTCTCCTCTTTCCTCTCCCCTCTCCTTTTCCTCTCCCCTCACTCCTCTCCCCTCTCCTCTTTCCTCCCCCCTCTCATCTTTCCTCTACCCTCTCCTCTTTCCTCTCCCCTCCCTCCTATCCCCTCTCCTCTTTCCTCTTCTCTTTTCTCTCCCCTCTCCTTTTCCTCTCCCCTCCCTCCTCTCCCCTCTCCTCTTTCCTCCCCCTCTCCTCCCTCCTCTCTCCCTCTCCTCTTTCCCCTCTCCTCCCTCCTCTCCCCTCTCCTCTTTCCTCTCCCCTCCCTCCTCTCCCCTCCCATCTTTCCTCTCCCCCTCTCCTCTTTCCTCTCTCCTCTCTCCTCCCTCCTCTCCCCTCTCCCCTCTCTCCTCCCTCCTCTCCCCTCTCCTCTTTCCTCTCCCCCTCCCTCCTCTCCCTCTCCCTCTTTCCTTTCCCCCTCCCTCCTCTCCCCTCCCCTCTTTGCTCACACCTCTCCTCCCTCCTCTTCCCTCTCCTCTCCCCTCTCCTCTTTCCTCTCCCCTCCCTCCTCCCCCCTCTCCTCTTTCCTCTCCCCTCCCTCCTCTCCCTCTCTCCTCTTTCCTCTCCCCTCCCTCCTCTCCCCTCTCCTCTCTCCTCTCCCCTCTCCCCTCCCTCCTCTCCCCTCTCCTCTTTCCTCTCCCCTCTCCTCTTTCCTCTCTCCTCCCTCCTCTCCCCTCTCCTCTCCCCTCTCCCCTCTCCTCTTTCCTCTCCCCTCCCTCCTCTCCCTCTCTCTTCTCCCCTCCCTCCTCTCCCCTCTCCTCTTTCCTCTCCCCTCCCTCCTCCCCCATCTCCTCTTTCCTCTCCCCTCCTCCTCTCCCTCTCTCCTCTTTCCTCTCCCCTCCCTCCTCTCCCTCTCTCCTCTTTCCTCTCCCCTTCCTCCTCTCCCCTCTCCTCCCCCTCTCCTCCCTCCTCTCCCCTCTCCTCTTTCCTCTCCCCTCCCTCCTCTCCATTCTCCTCTTTCCTCCCCCCTCTCCTCTTTCCTCTCCCCTCCCTCCTCTCCCTCTCTCCTCTTTCCTCTCCCCTCCCTCCTCTCCCCTCTCCTCTTTTCTCTCCCCTCTCCTCCCTCCTCTCCCCTCTCCTCTTCCTCTCTCCTCTCCCCTCTCCTCTTTTCCTCTCCCCTCCCTCCTCTCCCATCTCCTCTTTCCTCTCCCCTCCCTCCTCTCCCCTCTCCTCTTTCCTCTCCCCTCCCTCCTCACTCCTCTTTCCTCTCCCCTCTCCTCCCTCCTCTCCCCTCTCCTCTCCCCACTCCTCTTTCCTCTCCTCTCTCGTCTTTCCTCTCCCCTCTCTCCTCTCCCCTCTCCCCTCTCCTCTTTCCTCCCCCCTCTCCTCTTTCCTCTCCCCTCTCCTCTCCCCTCTCCTCCCTCTTCACCCCTCTCCTCTTTCCTCTCCCCTCCCTCCTCTCCCCTCTCCTCTTTCCTCTCCCCTCCCTCCTCTCCTCTCTCCTCTTTCCTCTCCCCTCCCTCCTCTCCCCTCTCCTCTTTCCTCTCCCCTCCCTCCTCTCTCCTCTTTCCTCTCCCCTCTCCTCCCTCCTCTCCCCTCTCCACTTTCCTCTCCCCTCTCCTCCCTCCTCTCCCCTCTCCTCTTTCCTCTCCCCTCTCCTCTTTCCTCTCCCCTCCCTCCTCTCCCCTCTCCTCTTTCCTCTCCCTCTCTCCTCTCTCCTCTTTCCTCTCCCTCCTCTCCCTCTCTCTCCTGTCTCCTCCCTCTCTCCTCTCCCCTCCCTCCTCTCTCTCTCTCTCCTCTCCTCTTTCGTCTCCTCCCTCTCTCCTCTCCTCTCTCTCCTCTCCCTCTCTGGTAGTGATAAAGACTACAGACATTAATCCAGATGTAGTATCTATTTGTTCTATAGCGTCCTTTAAGTAGATACATCCTGTGGTGGATTCATATTCAACACCGATATTTTTCTCTCCCCGAAAACAATTAACAATTCAGTTTTCACTTCTCTCTTCTTTGTAAAGAAACATTCATTCATTTTTCCTGATCCAGCTAGTGTATATGATAGTGTGTGACGTGGCCAGGGCCAGGGCTGGGGCTGAAGACTGTAAATGTGTTAGAGATGGACGCTGATGGTGTATTACTGGCTGCCTGGCTCCGAGTGATTGGGTATTAAAAAGGAAATACTCCGGCTAACATCACATTGATTGGAGGAAATTAAGAAATTGCAAAACGCAGGAAGAGAAATAAACAAAAAGAGGGAATACTTAGGAGGAAATAATTAAACTGAAAAGGGAATAAGCTATTTAAAATGCAAAACAAGTACACAGGGACTCCGCGTTGCCACGTCGTCACATTAAATGGCAATAACACTAAGAGTACATATAGGTAGAATAGGTCTATTTACACTACGGTTCAAAAGATTGGTGTCACTTAGAAATGTCCTTGTTATCGAAAGAAAAGCAAATTTTTTGTCCATTAAAATAACATCAAATTGATCAGAAATACAGTGTAGACATTGTTAATGTTGTAAATGGCTATTGTAGCTGGAAATGGCTGATTTTTTATGGAATATCTACATAGGTGTACAGAGGCCCAATATCAGCAACCATCAGTCCTGTGTTCCAATGGCACGTTGTGTTTGCTAATCCAAGTTTATCATTTTAAAAGGCTAATTGATCATTGCAATTACGTTAGCACAGCTGAAAACTTTTGTGCTGATTAAAGAAGCAATAAAACTGGCCTTCGAAAGACTAGTTGATTATCTGGAGCATCAGCAATTGTGGGTTCGATTACAGGCTCAAAATGGCCAGAAACAAAGAACTTTCTTCTGAAACTGGTCAGTCTATTCTTGTTCTGAGAAAGGAAGGCTATTCCATGCGAGAAATTGCCAAGAAACTGAAGATCTCGTACAACGCTGTGTACTACTCCCTTCACAGAACAGCACAAACTGACTCTAACCAGAATAGAAAGAGGAGTGAGAGGCCCTGGTGCACAACTGAGCAAGAGGACAAATACATTAGAGTGTCTAGTTTGAGAAACAGATGCCTCACTGGTCCTCAACTGGCAGCTTCATTAAATAGTACCCGCAAAAACACCAGTCTCAACGTCAACAGTGAGGAGGCGACTCCGGGATGCTGACCTTCTAGGCAGAGTTGCAAAGAAAAAGCCATATCTCAGACTGGCCAATAAAAAGAAAAGTTTAAGATGGGCAGATAAATCAACTTCTCTCTCTCTCTTTCTCGCTCCACCAGGCCACCATTTCCATTTCCTCCATCCTTCCTGTGTTATTCACAGCCATACATCTAAGCCTCAGCGTTAGCCTCAGCGTTAGCCTCAGCGTTAGCCTCAGCGTTAGCCTCAGCGTAAGCCTCAGCGTTAGCCTCAGCGTTAGCCTCAGCGTTAGCCCAGATTGTGTTTGTCAGGGTTTCCGTTAGCCGGTAATAGCCGGCTTTTGTCCATTTCTTTGTAGAAGAGCCGATAAATAAAATTGCAGCCGGGCCAACTGTCCGGGAGAAGAAGAAAGAAGAATAAAAATCCGAAATAATGGTTTTTAGCGTATCAGCGAGCATCTGGCCTCCATTGACAAAAAAAGTGTACAAAATTGGCCAATCAGTGTTGAGCTAAACTGAGCGTACCAAAACAAAGTGTCAAGGGAAACCAGCTTGGATTTTGGCCTCACTCCTATCAAATAGCATTGAGAGCATACGTCATTGACAGAAACACCTTGAATTGTTGCATCTTGTTGTGTTGTTGTCCTCCATTGGCTAGCTAGCCAGCTAAAATTGTCCCTTTCCTAAATTAGCCATGGATGGAGATAGGGATTTGGACTTGTGGTTTTACTTAATTATCCGCACTGGCCAATGATTAAAAAGGCGTTTCTGATCGTTTCTGTTTTACTACTTGCACGAACGCACACACACGCACTCGCACACGCACACACATAAATCAGAACCATGGACAGCCACATCATATTTAGCTGACGTTGATTGGATTAAATTGTTTTTGGTATCTTTTAGTTGTCACTGTATTAAACTAAGCAGAGGTGATTTGATGATGTTGAAACGTTGAAGTTGAAATGGTGCTGGAATAGTGGAGGCAGCTCCTGTTTTCTTTGCGACTTGCGGTTAACTCTCTGTGGTTCAAAATCAATAGTTAAGTGGTCCGAAAATGTCGGAAACATTTACTTGCTTGACCGTGCTGTAGGTCATGTAACTGTCTGTTACTGTACATGCAATATGCTTTGTGGATTTCACCAGACAGCGGTTGCTTGGTTTTGTGATAAAACAAAGGTGTGGTTAGATTTATTCTGCCACTGTGTCTTCCTATTGTCTCATCCTTTAGGCCAATTTATCACGGTTGAGTTAACAGGTTATAGAGCAAACCATGCAATTATTACAATAATAATTAAACAACGAATAATCTGCAACATGTCGGCTAAAGTGATTGAATTCACGAATGCATTTGACAGTTTTTTAATATTGGCCATCAAACAAAAACACAGCATCTACCGTGGTAGGAATATGTTATTGAATTCGATTAAAAATATATATATATTTCAAAATGCATATGTTTATTAGGCTACTGTGCAGTGCCTTTAAATACAATGCTCCCCCTACACTCCTTTCCTACCCTCCTTCTTGATCTCCTTCTTGGCAAGAGTCTATTGTCCTGCTAATAGCCCGTCATGGATGGATGGCTTCTTTTGTATTCCAATGTATTGAATGAATGTACACTGCTCAAAAAAATAAAGGGAACACTTAAACAACACATCCTAGATCTGAATGAATGAAATAATCTTATTAAATACTTTTTTCTTTACATAGTTGAATGTGCTGACAACAAAATCACACAAAAATTATCAATGGAAATCAAATGTATCAACCCATGGAGGTCTGGATTTGCAGTCACCCTCAAAATTAAAGTGGAAAACCACACTACAGGCTGATCCAACTTTGATGTAATGTCCTTAAAATAAGTCAAAATGAGGCTCAGTAGTGTGTGTGGCCTCCACGTGCCTGTATGACCTCCCTACAACGCCTGGGCATGCTCCTGATGAGGTGGCGGATGGTCTCCTGAGGGATCTCCTCCCAGACCTGGACTAAAGCATCCGCCAACTCCTGGACAGTCTGTGGTGCAACGTGGCGTTGGTGGATGGAGCGAGACATGATGTCCCAGATGTGCTCAATTGGATTCAGGTCTGGGGAACGGGCGGGCCAGTCCATAGCATCAATGCCTTCCTCTTGCAGGAACTCCTGACACACTCCAGCCACATGAGGTGTAGCATTGTCTTGCATTAGGAGGAACCCAGGGCCAACTGCACCAGCATATGGTCTCACAAGGGGTCTGAGGATCTCATCTCGGTACCTAATGGCAGTCAGGCTACCTCTGGCGAGCACATGGAGGGCTGTGCGGCCCCCAAATAAATGCCACCCCACACCATGACTGACCCACCGCCAAACCGGTCATGCTGGAGGATGTTGCAGGCAGCAAAACGTTATCCACGGCGTCTCCAGACTCTGTCACGTCTGTCACATGTGCTCAGTGTGAACCTGCTTTCATCTGTGAAGAGCACAGGGTGCCAGTGGCGAATTTGCCAATCTTGGTGTTCTCTGGCAAATGCCAAACGTCCTGCACGGTGTGGGGCTGCGAGCACAACCCCCACCTGTTGACGTCGGGCCCTCATACCACCCTCATGGAGTCTGTTTCTGACCATTTGAGCAGACACAAGCACATTTGTTGCCTGCTGGAGGTCCTTTTGCAGGGCTCTGGCAGTGCTCCTCCTGCTCCTCCTTGCACAAAGGCGGAGGTAGCGGTCCTGCTGCTGGGTTGTTGCCCTCCTACGGCCTCCTCCACATCTCCTGATGTACTGGCCTGTCTCCTGGTAGCGCCTCCATGCTCTGGACACTACGCTGACAGACACAGCAAACCTTCTTGCCACAGCTCGCATTGATGTGCCATCCTGGATGAGCTGCACTACCTGAGCCACTTGTGTGGGTTGTAGACTCCGTCTCATGCTACCACTAGAGTGAAAGCACCGCCAGCATTCAAAAGTGACCAAAACATCAGCCAGGAAGCATAGGAGGTCCTTTTGCAGGGCTCTGGCAGTGCTCCTCCTGCTCCTCCTTGCACAAAGGCGGAGGTAGCGGTCCTGCTGCTGGGTTGTTGCCCTCCTACGGCCTCCTCCACATCTCCTGATGTACTGGCCTGTCTCCTGGTAGCGCCTCCATGCTCTGGACACTACGCTCCTCCACATCTCCTGATGTACTGGCCTGTCTCCTGGTAGCGCCTCCATGCTCTGGACACTACGCTGACAGACACAGCAAACCTTCTTGCCACAGCTCGCATTGATGTGCCATCCTGGATGAGCTGCACTACCTGAGCCACTTGTGTGGGTTGTAGACTCCGTCTCATGCTACCACTAGAGTGAAAGCACCGCCAGCATTCAAAAGTGACCAAAACATCAGCCAGGAAGCATAGGAGGTCCTTTTGCAGGGCTCTGGCAGTGCTCCTCCTGCTCCTCCTTGCACAAAGGCGGAGGTAGCGGTCCTGCTGCTGGGTTGTTGCCCTCCTACGGCCTCCTCCACATCTCCTGATGTACTGGCCTGTCTCCTGGTAGCGCCTCCATGCTCTGGACACTACGCTGACAGACACAGCAAAAAGGCGGAGGTAGCGGTCCTGCTGCTGGGTTGTTGCCCTCCTACGGCCTCCTCCACATCTCCTGATGTACTGGCCTGTCTCCTGGTAGCGCCTCCATGCTCTGGACACTACGCTCCTCCACATCTCCTGATGTACTGGCCTGTCTCCTGGTAGCGCCTCCATGCTCTGGACACTACGCTGACAGACACAGCAAACCTTCTTGCCACAGCTCGCATTGATGTGCCATCCTGGATGAGCTGCACTACCTGAGCCACTTGTGTGGGTTGTAGACTCCGTCTCATGCTACCACTAGAGTGAAAGCACCGCCAGCATTCAAAAGTGACCAAAACATCAGCCAGGAAGCATAGGAGGTCCTTTTGCAGGGCTCTGGCAGTGCTCCTCCTGCTCCTCCTTGCACAAAGGCGGAGGTAGCGGTCCTGCTGCTGGGTTGTTGCCCTCCTACGGCCTCCTCCACATCTCCTGATGTACTGGCCTGTCTCCTGGTAGTGCCTCCATGCTCTGGACACTACGCTGACAGACACAGCAAACCTTCTTGCCACAGCTCGCATTGATGTGCCATCCTGGATGAGCTGCACTACCTGAGCCACTTGTGTGGGTTGTAGACTCCGTCTCATGCTACCACTAGAGTGAAAGCACCGCCAGCATTCAAAAGTGACCAAAACATCAGCCAGGAAGCATAGGAACTGAGAAGTGGTCTGTGGTCACCACCTGCAGAACCACTTCTTTATTGGGGGTGTCTTGCTAATTGCCTATAATTTCCACCTGTTGTCTATTCCATTTGCACAACAGCATGTGAAATGTATTGTCAATCAGTGTTGCTTCCTAAGTGGACCGTTTGATTTCACAGAAGTGTGATTGACTTGGAGTTACATTGTGTTGTTTAAGTGTTCCCTTTATTTTTTTGAGCAGTGTATTAATTACAGTCATTCTCATTCTCGGAGTGGAAACGTTGTTGTGAAGCACGTTTTCAAAATGCCTCCAGATGTCTGATGATGTCACTGCTGTAAACCGAGAACTGTATAAATAAATTAAAAAATATATATATATATTATTGAATTCGTTTTTTTTTTTTACTGTTTAAAAAAAAAATGTATGTTTATTAGGCTTCTGACAATGAGATGTTTACTGTAGCCTTCATAGTAAACATAGTAGTGCCTGATTCCTTACATAAGGGAGAGGAGGCCAAGTCCAGACTTTCTCGGTGACCTCAACGCACTCATTAACTCTGTCTTTTAAAGCTTTTACGGGGTTGCATCACTCATGGACAGAAAACTTCCGAGACACAGTATTAATGATGAGCATCTCGAAGGTTCACTGGTAAGCCACATTTGCCTCGGGATCCATCCCAGTTGGTATTCTGTGTCCACTCGTGGTATCTTTCTTTTGGTTGCACGTCCTTGGAATGGCGGAATAGCAGAACAGCAGAACAGAGTAACGGTTCCGGATGGATTGCTGTGCCTGTTGAGCAGTTAGTCAAGTTGCAACAAATACATTGATCATCTCAGCAAGCACTTTTCTTGTATTTACAGCTTATTTTGTATTTACATATAACCGTAGCAACAGGAATATTATAAAAGTGAAATAAGTATTTGTTCTGACTTACATTTGGTTAAAAAGGCACAAATATCCCTGCAAATGAAAACGGTCTGATCTCCACAAAAGCCAACCGAACTGAGAAATACGTTTCGTTTTTATACTAACAAGTGGTTGCCATGGTGAATAATCCAATAATAATTGGTAGGAAACGTCAAAGCGTTTACCGGAATCTCTAAATGAAAATACTTGCAGATCAATTAAAATGTCCTTGTAGATCTAATTAAATTTAGAGGATTCTAAATTAATATCTCAGGGTACAATTATAATGCAGTGTTAATAATAAATTAATATATTTGTAGGGGTTGATGCATTTTTCATTAGGGCTAATCTGGTCTGTGATATTGAGTTAGAAATGTGAAACCTTAGAGTAATTAAGCATCGAACACATTGCAAGTTTGTCAATTTTGGGCCTTTTGGCTACACTTTACAATAGGACTCAACTCTGAATGACCGCAGCATCTATCTGTAGTCTAAACTGTGGCACAAATTGGAGGATTTTTCACAGCTAGCCAAGCTATTAGACTATCCTTTTGTAAATTAATGGAGGTGTGAATGTTTCAGTCAGTCTCTCTCCTATCGCACTGGAGTCCTGCCATACATTTACATTTTAGTAATTTAGCAGACGCTCTTATCCAGAGCGACTTACAGCTAGTGAGTGCATACATTTTCATACTGGCCCCCACGTGGGAAACGAACCCACAACCCTGGCGTTGCAAGCGCCATGCTCTACCAATTGAGCTACAGGGGTAGGCAAAAAAAATCAGCTGCCAGCTATTGTGAAAGAATACTTGTGGATCTTGTTGATTTCCTCTATCACTTCAAGAGGCCTGCTGTCCACCTGGTAATTGTGTGGTTCCAAAATATAAAGCCTCACCTTCAGATGGATGTGTGGTTTCAGAGAGAAGCCAGCTGCGAGCCTACGACCAGGCACGGTGGATGACATCCTTTTCCTGCACAGCAATTTGAAGAAATCCAGTGATGAATGGACTGTTTTTGAAGTTAGCAGGCTATTTAAAGCAATTTGAGTTGAGTTGAGTGCCGCATTGCATTGTGAAAAATCAAAATCAATTAATTAATCTGTTCTTAATTCTTGGCGTGGTTTCTTTTTAGCCAAATGTTGAATAGACATGCAGACAAATTAATGAATGCCTACTGTCTGTAGTCATAACAACAATTAGGCTAAATAAATTGATATTATTTTGTTGGGTAACCGATTGGCTCTCGGAATTCATTAAGAGGCTGCTTCTGTCTTCAATATAATAATTCATTCAGAAGGTTAAACCCATAGGTTTTAGGCCTGCAGTAAATTAAATTAGATTACCAAAAAAAATAAAAATATGTTAATAAGTCCAAACATTATGGGTGGAGTGAGAAATGTTGCTGTCAGAAGTATTAAAATCAACCAATGTCAGCCTTTAAATGCTTTATTATCCAAATGTTGAAAGTTTGTGTGGGTGAAACAAAATAGTGCAGTTTGAGGCCATGTGGTGGAGAGTGATGCGGGCGCTGGAGATGGGGGTGTGAGCAGGAGGGTCTGGGCAGGCGTGATGTAGTTGTCGTTTGTATGTGTATGTTTTGTATTGTCTAAAAATATATAATAAAATATTTGTAAAAATAAAATAAGGAAAAATGAAAAGCTTGCCACACGCATCTGATTATTCATTATGAATAGGATGTATTTAATTCATTTCATTTAAATGCTTAATTGTAACCACAATGTCAAAAATAATTGAACACACACAACATGAGCAGATTAACTTGGTCAAAACATTTATTTATTAAAGAATATCAGAAAGAATGTTGATCCAACGCAACGAATAAGTGAGTCACTCAGCTTTATGCTGACAAATATAGATTTATGCTGCGAAATAGCCTACTAAATAGGCCAAGCCTAAACAAATATATTAAATTACTTAAATTATAATGCAGGGTTAAAGACACTGTGGTGAGTGTGATAGAAGGAGTCAGGCGCAGGAGGGTGAATCACTGAATACAGAGATTATTCCGTCGTACACAATTGCACTGGATAGCGACACACGAAAACAGGCACAGGGGAAATATCTACCCCGGCAATACAATGTGCGAGTAGCTCCACCGAGCTCCACTACTCTCACAATAAACAATCACCCACAAGGACAAGGGGGGCAGAGGGAACACTTATACACAGACTAATGAGGGGATAAGAACCAGGTGTGTGTAATTAACAAAACAAGACAAATGGAATGATGAGATATGGAGCAGCAGTGGCTAGTAAGCCTGCCCGAACAAGGAGGGGAGGCAGCCTCGGCGGAAGTCGTGACAGTACCCCCCCTTGACGCGCAGCTCCAGCAGCGCGCCGACACCGGCCTCGGGGAACGGCCAGGAGGATGGGAGCAGAGCGAGCCGGATGGCGACGGTGGGAATCCCGCAAACAGGGAGGGTTCGAGGATATCCCTCACCGGGACCCAGCGTCCCACGTCTCCTCCACGCGCCAAAACCAGTCATCCACTGCAGGAGCCTCGGTCTGAATCTGGTGCCATGGTGCCAGAACAAGTTGGTAACCTAAAACCCCGACCACTCCCCCAGCCGGTCCTGGCAGTAGGACCTCAGGAACCTACCCACATCCTGATTTACCCGTTCCACCTGCCCATTTGACTCAGGGTGGACCGAGACCCCCAGACGTTTCCATGAACGCCTTCCAGACCTTGGACATGAACTGGGGACCTTGGTCAGACACTATATCCTCTAGTACCCCGTAGTGCCGGAAGACGTGAGTAAACAGGGCCTCCGCAGTTTGCAGGGCCGTGGGGAGACCGGGCAGAGGAAGGAGGCGGCAGGCTTTAGAAAAGCGGTCTACAATGACCAGGATGGTGGTGTTACCTTGGGAGAGGGGAAGATCAGTCAAAATATCAACACTTACGTGAGACAATAGTCGTTGTGGAGCTGGTAATGGCGACAAAATTACCACCTCATCGGGCGCGATGAACCTTTGGGTAGACGCTGTACCTCCCAGGAGTCATGTGTACCTCCTGTCGCAGGCTGAAACGGAGGCTATGGAAACATACGTCACGAGTCCCTGGGCCATGGAAGGTGGGGTTGTGGAGTGCTAGCCAAGGGATACCTAACACCACAGGGAAAGCAGGAGATTCAATAATAGAAAAAGTAACCTGCTCACAATGAGTCTCCTGGGTGATCATGGTGACTGGTACAGTAACTTCCTTAACAAACCCGGACCCTAATGGTCGACTATCAAGTGCTCTGATGGGGAGTGGAATGGATAGGGGAACCAATGAAATGCCTTGACGGCGTGAGAATGCCCTGTCCATAAAGTTCCCAGCTGCGCCTGAATCGACTAGCGCCTTACACTGGGGAACTACCATGTGATTGGGAAAGTAGATAGGTAGGGTACAGTGCGCAGCAGAGGGCTCTGAACGAGTGTGGGTGTTCGATACCTGGGGTGATGCGAGAGTGCCCTGCCTGCTGCCTCCAGACCCAAAAGAGCGTTGACAACTATGTGTGGTGTACTGTCCCTTCATGCCACCCTAGTGGCACTGTCGCTGTCGTCCTCCGCTCTCTCGGATGGCGGCTCCACCCAGCTCCATCAGCTCGGGATCCGAGTCGTCCGGATGGAAACGGGCAGGCCCCTACCAGGACGTCCTCTGACTGCCAGCAGGTTGTCCAAACGGATGGCCATGTCCATCAGTTGCATGAAAGACAACATGGTGTCCCGGCAGGCTAGCTCCCGTCGGACGTCCTCCCGCAGATGGCACTGGAAATGGTCAATCAGGGCCTGCTCGTTCCACCCAGACCCCGCTGCCAGAGTCCGAAACTCCAACGTGAAGTCCTGCGCGGTCCTCGTCCCCTGCCTCAGGTGGACCAGCCGCTCGCCCACTTCTCGATTCTCGGGCGGGTGATCGAAGACCGCCCGAAAGAGGCGAGCGAACTCCCCATACTTCTCCAATGCGGCTCCTCCTTCATTCCAAACCGCGTTGGCCCACTCTAGGGCTTTCCCCGAGAGGCAGGAAACGAGGACGGACACCTTCTCCCGCTCCGATGGGGCCGGCTTGATGCTGGAGAAGTAGAGCTCCAGTTGAAGGAGGAATCCTTGGCAGAGTGCCGCCGTCCCGTCGAACGCCGTGGTCAGGATATCTGGATCCCTCCGGGTGCTGGGGTGTAGGTGGCTGGATCCGGTTGGCCAGCTGGTCTCGACAGATCGGGTCCTCTCCTCTCCAGGCGTTGGACGACCTGACCATTGCTTCCCCCAAGCTGGCCAACATCGTGGAATGCTCCTGGACCCGTGCCACGACTCCAGGCATGCACTCCTCTCCCGCTGACTCCATAGCGGGTGGGTGATTCTGTGATGAGTGTGATAGAAGGAGACAGGCGCAGTTTTGTTCCGTCGCACACAATTGCGCTGGATAGCGACACACGAAAACAGGCACAGGGGAAACTATCTACCCTGGCAATACACGGTACGGGATGCTCCAACAATATACAGGCACAGGGGAAATATCTACCCCGGCAATACAAAGGGAGAGCAGCCTCGGCGGAAGTCGTGACACACACACAGGATTATAGTAAATTAGTATATTTGTAGGGTTGATGCATTTGTCTTTAGGGCAAATCTGGTCTGTGATATTGAGTTAGAAATGTAAAACTTTAGAGTACTTAAGCATCAAATACGTTGCAAGTTTGCCCTTTTTTTTGGGGCCGTTAGGCTACACATTAAAATAGGACTCAACTCTGACTGAACGCAGCATCTATCTGTAGTCTAAACTGTGGCACAAATTGGGGGATTTTTTCACACCTAGCCGAGCTATCGGTCATTTATTTATGAAATATACATTCACACCTCCATTAATTTACAAAAGGATAGAAGTAGCTGAGGTCTTGATAATATGGGCAACCTTTTACCTCTCCCTATCCTTGCTGGACTCTCTTTCATCCAGAGTTTAGGCTTCCCCAGTGATTTGACCCACGCACCGCTACTGATTTGGAATAGGCTATTTCTTTCTCGACAAGCTGACCAATAGAATAGGTAGCCTAAACTTTTCTACTATAGTAGATTGACATAGGCTAGTGATTTTGCTGTTTGTTACTTGTCTCGTTACTTGTGTTCAAAGTGCACATCAGATTTTATTGGACGCCCTAATCAGGCTAAGCATCCAATGCATATGGGTCTGGTACATTTCTCAAAAGTCCGGTAAAGTAATATATTGACGGTCAAATGCCACATTTTCCTAACGGAAACCCTGGTGTGTGTGTGTGTGTGTGTTTTTTTGTGTGTGTGTTTATAATTTATCTGAGAGCAAACGTGTTTACATTTAA
The DNA here is from genome assembly GCF_020615455.1 of Coregonus clupeaformis. Classification (NCBI taxonomy): domain Eukaryota; kingdom Metazoa; phylum Chordata; class Actinopteri; order Salmoniformes; family Salmonidae; genus Coregonus; species Coregonus clupeaformis. The sequence goes on from NC_059201.1 coordinate 4,844,451, forward strand.
AGCTATGATGATTTAAAGAGCAGTTATGAATCAGGTACATTTACACCAAAACATTAAACATAACGTCTGGAAACAACACCCCTTCCCCCTGTGGCTGACAGACACACACACACACACACACTAACACATATACACACACTAACACACACACACACTAACACACACACTAACACATATACACACACTAACACACACACACTAACACACACACACACACACACTAACACATATACACACACTAACACACACACACACACTAACACACACACACACACACACTAACACATATACACACACTAACACACACACACACACACACACTAACACATATACACACACTAACACACACACACTAACACACACACACACACACACTAACACATATACACACACTAACACACACACACTAACACACACACACACACACACACTAACACATATACACACACTAACACACACACACTAACACACACACACACACACACTAACACATATACACACACTAACACACACACACACACACACACACTAACACATATACACACACTAACACACACACACTAACACA